>NW_019725414.1:275457-390585 GCF_002891405.2 Cryptotermes secundus | reverse complement strand
ATTCAAGATGTTAAAAATGTCCGCCAAGTAAGCAAGAGAGGAGAGCCATGCGAAATCATTTAAATAGTGTGTTAACTGAAATTTAGAGTTTATGAGGAACAACCTTACTTCATCCCGAAGCTCAAGCAACCGCGTCAAAACCTTACCCCGGGACAGCCATCGGATTTCTGAGTGCAATAATAAGTGTTCGTCATCAATTCCCATTTCATTACAAAGCGCAGAAAATAATCGGCTGTTAAGAGGACGGGCTTTAATAAAATTGACAATTTTTACTGCCTCGTCTAGAACGATTTTCATTTTGGAGGGCATACGGCGTGCAGCTAATACTTCGCGGTGTATGCAACAATGTGTCCATTTAACAAGAGGTGCGACTTTCTGGATACGTGCGACCAAACCATTATGTATTCCCGACATTGCCTGAGCACCATCTGTGCTGATACCTACACATTTTTCCCATTGAAGTGTATTTGTAGTTATGAAGTCATTGACAACTTTGAAAAGGGCTTCAGCAGTTGTATTAAGAGGTAACGATTCACAGAACAAAAAATCTTCACAAACTTTATTTTCGTGTTCATATCGCACCAAAGCTACCAAATTAGCATTATTTGAAATATCGTGGCTTTCATCCAACTGCAACGCAAAATATTCACTATGACGTAACCGTTCTAGCAAAATATCTTTCACATTTTGAGCCATCTCGTCGATTCTTCTTTTCACAGTATTGTCAGATAACGATATTAGAGACACCTCGTTGGCATGTTTTTCACTAAACAAGTTCTTTGTTATCGTTTTTGTAGCAGGCAAAATTAAATCTTCCCCGATTGTATGGCGTTGTCCATTTCTAGCGATCAGAAGGGCGACTTCGTAAGAGGCAAGAACAGCCTTTTCATTTTTCGTTCCACATACAATGTCCTTAACTAAATTCTGTGAACCACAAAGTTGCAGTTTCTTATTTTGAAAATATTCTATTGGCTTATTAACTGATTCGCCATGTTTCGTTTCAAGGTGGCGTCTCAACTTCGACGGCTTCATAGATTCATTCGATAACACTTCGCAACAAAGAACACACTGTGGTCTGTCTTCGCCGTCTTTATTCAGAACGGAAAATCCCATTTGCAAATAAGATGGACAATATTTGCGTGATTTTTTGAGGGAAGGAACTTTATCTGCCCTGGTACTATTTTCGACAACACTAGATCCACTCGGATTATCGTCTGTCTTACGTTTCAATGATCCACACTTTAACCACCGATCCATATCTAAATAAGATCGTGAACAAACTGAAAATCAGAAGTTTCGTTGTGAACTCAATTATTTGAACAAAAGCAGAAAAACTGAATATTACACCGAGAAAAACACACTTGTATAATATTATAAAAATTCACTGCACAAAAACTAAAGAAACACGGGTTGTTCGCTCTGCCACTGAAATGAATAAGAAACGTGGTCAATGGTCCCAGGTTTATTCCCAACCAAAGAGGGATGGATTTGGTGGGGGAGGAGGGGAGAATGGTCGGACAGCAGGTACTAGGACAGCAGTCCACCCTGAAACACGGGTCTGAGATGCAATGGGCCGACCAAAAGAAAATGTCCTTGGAAAAAGCTACACAAATCGTTGGTTATTCACCTCTGCTTTACAAAGGGAAGAAGTAACGGTACCAACAGTCCCGTTAAATTTTACTTCAACCATGGGCCTCAAGAGCCAGAGATATACATTGCAAATATCCCAGGTGTGAGGAACATGATAAGATAAAGTTTAATGAAAATAAACTATCCCGCGGACCCTTTTTGAATTACTCGCGGACCCTTTTTGAATTACTCGCGGACCCCCAGGGGTCCGCGGACCACAGGTTGGGAAACACTGTTCTAAAGCAAAGTTGAAAAGCAGTAGCGATAAAGCCAGTCCTTGTTTTTGGTCCATTCTGGATAGGAAAATTATCAGACAAATATTTGCCTATATGGAATTTACTATGCATTTCGTTTAAACACATTTTAATCAGCTTAACTAGTTTAAAGGGTACTCCAAACTCCATGAGAATACCGTACAATACTTCTCTCCTAAGTGAATCTTAGGCTTGCTTGAAGTCTATGAATGGCTGCTGTATTGCACACAAAATCTTTTTCGGAAAACTTGAAGGGAAAAGTTCACTTTGGAAACTTAAGTCCATGTTGGAAGATACGTGTACATACATGATGTCAGAAAAATAACAGTGTCGTTTCGAGGATCAATGTTTAGTAAAACGAGAAACATGCTCAAGGAATTAATAGTTTATTTCAAAATCTACTTCCAATAGCTTCGAATATACACATGTCCAGCGTTCGTGACCCTGCATATGTCCAACGAATATTCCGCCATCTTATGATACAGGCTGAAGAATATCACTTGTTACCTGCTCTGCGTCCTCTCTTGTGCTTGCTTTCAAATTATTCAGATCTCCAACTGTTTACATATATAAACTCAATCCTTTACAGAGCCCTTAATTAAATAATCAAGCGGTGTCAAATGAACTGAACCTCCCCTGTCAAGCCACTTTCCAGCAAGTGTTGAACTAAGAAGATCGGTAACATGTCTAGAGAAATGCGGAGGTGCGCCATCTTGATGGAAAATTATGCTGTTTGCGAGGACACTTCTTCTACCTAACGAAAGACAAAGTTTTCTAGCCATGCCCAAGTAAATGTGTTTGTTAATTGCGCTTTCCACAAAGCAAAATCGCCCGAAGATACGATCACACATTAATCAACACCAGACATTCACCTCGGGGCTAGCGTGTTCTCCAGCCGCACGTCGATGTTCCGCTCTCCGTGTTCGGCAATTGGGATAGCGTGGTCGGTATAACGACTGGCCAGGGGCTGGACGACTGAGGGGTCTGAGTTTCAGTCCCAGTAGGGTCATGAATTTTCTATTTTTCACGTCCTCCAGACCGGCTCTGTGGCCCACCCGGCTTCCTAGTCAATGCGTACTGGGGGCTCTTTCCCCGGAGGTAACTCGGCCGGGGCGTGAAGCTGAAAACTCACCTCCAGCTAGTGCCGAGGTCAAGAAAATTAGAATCTAATCGTCCACTCCCCCCATACGCCCTCATGGCGTAGTGCTTAATTAGTTAAGCCCAAGGGAAACTTTACCACGTTCGGCAATCGTGTCGGCTGACATGCCCACTGATATGAAATGTTGCTTCGTCGCTAAATATGATGGTGTCTACAAAGATTCTGTTCATCGCCTATTCGATTCAAAATTAAAATGGAAAATTATACAGCGCAGTCGGTATAGCGACTGGCTACGGGTTGAATGGCCGAGAGGTCTGAGTTAGAGTCACGGTAATGTCAAGAATGTTCTCTTCCCTACGTCCAGACTGGCTCTGGGGTCCACCTAGCCTCCTACCCAATGGGTGCCGGGGGTTCTTTCCCCGGGGGTAAAGTGACCGAGACGAGACGCTGACCATTCATCTCCAATCAGTGCCTAGATCAAGAAAACGTGGATACATATCCGCTCCCCAATACGCCTGTATGGCGTAGAGCTTAATGAGTTAATCACAAGTACAATTTTATCCGTGTTAGTTACACACTTCTTGGTTTGACATCCCACTTGATTTGTTGCACAGGTTGGACTTCGCACACGCGCAACCGAAGTCGATTTCGTAACATAACAGTGAGTGTTGATTTTGGAACTTGTAATTGCAGACTGCTGACCTGAAGTGATTTCCTGGGGCTACAAAAGCAAGATTCTCTGGTGACTTCCGCATCTTCATTTCATACACGTATGTTCGATATACCCTTTCCTTAGCCTATGATTCAGTCAGGATGGAAGTATTGTACAATATTCCCATAGAGTTTAGTTTGGGGTTGCCATGGAACTACTTAGGCTGATTACAATGTGTTTAAACGAAACGTATAGTAGACTCCGCATAGGTAAACATGTCTGACAACTTTCCTATCCAATATGTTCTAAACCATGTATGAGATGGACAGGGAACTTTGTACCAATATTGAATAGGGGAATGCATGCAAGATTTTGGTGGGAAACCCAGAAGGAAACTGACCACAACGACGACCAAGTCGTAGGTATGTGGATACTATTAAACTTGATCTCAGAGGGATTAAATGGTATGGTATGGACCGGATTGATCTGGCTCAGGATAAGGACCAGTGGCGGGCCCTTGTGAACACGACAATGAAACTTAAGAGTTCCTAAAATGATGTTCGAAAATACTTGAGCAGCTGCAGAACTAGCTGATTCTCAATAAGGGCCCAGTTTCATGAAGTTAGTTAGGTATTCCCATTGTTGCATATTTTAGAATTATATCTGCTTCTTCAAAATGATAAAAGTGTCGTCTGTTCTTATCATAATGTGGATGATCTTTATTAAACTCACGCCTAAACGCATCGCGCGTCTTCTTTAAAATGACTGTACGACTACACACGTATTGAATGATAGCAGGGGGATCTACCGTTACAATGTGGTGCGCTCTGGTGGCGGCTCGGAAAACTGTTTGATTGGAGGAACTTAAAGCGGTACAACATTCAGTGTGATGTCTTATGCGTGTTTAGACCGCCAGCTTCCCGTAACCCTACCGTTAATTTCGGACACTGTGTGAGTGAGAGCGCGTGTGTGTGCGTACTGAAAATATATAGCATATGAGGATGTATATTGGATTCGTCTGGTTCAGAATATACAGTAAGGACGGAGTCTCGTGAAGACGGTAGAGAACAGTCAGTGCCCATAAACGCATCGGCATTTCTTGACTAGCTCAGCAACTGATACTTGCCTCTGAAGGCGGGTTCTGCTCCATGGGGAGGGAATGGTGAAACAAATCAAATTGCTGTTGTCGTCGTCGTCGTTCATGATGATGATGATGCTCGTATAACTATTCAAATGTCCGGAACTGTCTCCTGAGCCAACTGAACTTATAGTCTGCACCTTCGTATCATTTTAGAAAGTACTGTCAGATATCTGAATATGACTATAGACGGGGTTTGGATTGGAGAATTTATTTATTTACCACTTACACACACGACTCGGAAGTACATACAATTACAGAGCTACCGCTAATCTCCACAATTAACAAATCACCACAGCACCCACTAAGCCTTTTCCAGCCTGCTGTCTTTTCACAAGACGTTTCCTGGCAACGCCTTCTAACAGTGGAAATTCTTCAACTTCACGCGCTTAGGTTCGTTTTCTACAGCCTTCCGAGCAGAACTCTTTGCCAGTCTGGTCTCCCAAGTGTCTTCATGATAACTCCTCAGAAAAAAAACACCGCCTCCAACAATCCTTCCAATGTTGCGCGTGTACTTTTGGGGTTCCCACGTGATCGCTACTCTGTCACTCCATTGGCGCGCTGGCTGCTGCCTAACAACATCTGTTGTTTCGTTTGTTTTGAGTCTTTGCCTAAAAATGGGCCTGTACACCACAGTGTAGTTTAATTTATCCACTAATATACAGATCAGTCTTCCAAGCTGTCCCTTTCCTTCAGGTCTCCGTATTTACATTTCGTATTTGTCTCTCATTTAAAACACAATAAAATCAAGCAACCGAGAAAACTATAAACAATAATAAACAATAAATGTGCTTCCTTGCTACGATTATGAAATTAGAAAAGCGTTTTCCCTATCTGCTGCGCATGACTACTTACCGTCCGTCGTCTCAGTAGTTTCAGTAATTTCCCAGAATTCCATTAACACTTTCTGGTTCGAAAGCAGCTGTCGCTTACAACCCACCCCCCGTCACGTGACCAATACCCGGAGGTGTGTGTGAATTTCCCAGCCACGTGAGTCACTTGTTTCAAACCCACGGCTGTTTAAGGAGACGCATGAATAAATGTGTTTGAACTAACACATACAGCATGTTCGCAAAGTCTGGCATCAAAGACATTGTGATATGTAGACCCATTGCTAGGGAACAAGTTGACGGACACGTTTTCGTGGAGCCATCTTGGAAACCAACCAGTTACGGGACGACGTTTCCGTGGATTCGGGTGATCGACAAATATTTACTCGGATATGAGATTGAAGATGTTTAGCGAACCACCCACAGTGAATCGAGAGCTAACCAATCACAGGCTACAAACCAGCCAATGATAAGCAACGGTTGGGTAAACAGCCGTTGCTAGGTGAAACCAAGTTGCAGTGAATCGAGTGCTAGCCAATCTTAGGTCCGTCCCGACATTACATGACAGGAGCCAGTAAGATCATTTGAGATCAACCTCATGTGGAGGCGGGGTCGAATACCTCCACCGTGACCTTGAGAGTCGTAGGAGGCGATGAAATGGGAAGTCTCGCATCACAGACAGTAAAATATGGTCGCGAGTCCCACGGGACTCGGACCCGAGAATGGCTACTCTGGCGAGGGCCAGCAGCAACTGTTAACGACAGATCCACCCTCTCGTCAGAGAAAGCCAAGACAGACTGGCCGACTGACCGTTGGACGTAACATAAAGACTCAGCTGAGATGAGAACAGAGTGAGACCAGAATGGAGCAAGTCGCAGTCCAGTCAGAACAGAGCGAGTCCTAGGCAGCCTAACTGATTGTGATTACGAATGACCATAAAAGAGTGAGCAATAAACCCAATCATCCAATCCAAACCCCGTCATTATTAGTCACGACCATAAACGAGTGACAATATAATGTCAACCAAGCAGAAATCGTCTCCATCAAGCCAGTAATGAAGGAGGAGGATTGCAACTGCGTGAACTTCCGTATGCAAACGTTCTTCGACTTCCACTCACGTTATTCACAAAGGGATAATTCGCACATGCCATTTCTGACTCCTCCACGCACCACCATCAAGTTATATAACATTTCAACTTCGTGACTGAATAATCCTTTCTTCTAGGAGTATAAAGTACACCAAGCCTGAGATTTCCCATCCCGCTGCTGTGCCAACACTAAACTTACAACAATTTACCGAAGGATTTCTGATTCCCGCAGCGGTGGTTTTGAAGAGTTTTCTTTCTCTTTTGGTTTTTAACTCGGTCTTGACTTTCAACTAACTACACGGAGTTTTATCCCAAAGAAACTTGGCAATACTGAGTACTTTGCAACACTGACTCAGTGCCTGCCTGCCTGCCTGCCTGTCTGTTCCGCGCCATCTCCTTTTTCTTTATTTCACGTGTTATGAGGCGGAATACGAGTATTGTATAGTAGCATGTAGACCCGTTGCTAAGTAATGACTCTGTAAACAACGGCCGCTGCTAGGTAATGGCCGTAAACAGTAAACACAGGAATGGCGTTCTCTGCGACATCCGAGCGATAGCGACGTGATGCAACAGTCCGAGTCCAGGCTGTGATTACGAGAGAGTCATGGGAGGGCAGTGAGAAGAGTAGGTATACGTTGTGAGGCAGTTGCCGGCCAGTAAGGACGGAAGCTGAGGAAGCTACGACGCTGAAAGCCGTTACCAAGAGACAAGCGGTGAAGATGCAGCAGACTGAGAAGACTTAGTGCGTGCTGTAGTGAATCATAGTGTGTGTGAATTAGCAATAGCTCTATAGTTACTTACAGTTATATATACAGTATATATATATATATATAATAAGTACAGAGCGTCGTGTC
The DNA here is from genome assembly GCF_002891405.2 of Cryptotermes secundus. Lineage (NCBI taxonomy): Eukaryota > Metazoa > Arthropoda > Insecta > Blattodea > Kalotermitidae > Cryptotermes > Cryptotermes secundus. Next base: position 383,041 of record NW_019725414.1, on the reverse strand, counting down.
GACGTCTCTCTCCAGAGGAAGGAAATCCTATTTCAACATCTTGCGTAAACTCGTCATTTTCAAGTATGCCAAGGTATGTACTCAACAAGTTTAATTTCCGTCGGTAAATTATAGGGTGATGCACAATTATTAATTCGAGGTCTCTGCCTAGTGGCTCGTCCTGTACAGCTTGGTGCGTTCAAACGAAATTTGGAAAAAGGAAGGCTATATATAACCTCTGCCGGTCACGGTAGCCGAGCGGTCTAAGGCATGCACTGTCTTCGCTCGCTCGGAAGCCGGGATCGTGGGTTCGAATCCCACTCAGGGCATGGATGTTTGTGTGCGTTTTTCTGTGTTTGTCTACAGGTAGAGGCCTTGCGACGAGCTGATCACTCGCCCAAGGAGTCCTACCGAATGTGTAAGATCTAGTAAACCGAAGTGAAACGGAGAGTTTCATGGAGGTAGGCCTAGGCCCAAATTGGGGCTGTAGCGCCACAGAAAAAAAATATATAACCTTTAGCTTGCGTCTGTCTTCCTATATAATAAATTCGTTAACGGCTAAATGGATGTTTATTAAAACTGATATTATGAAGCTTTACAAAGATTTGTTGACACGTTCTAAATTTACGACAAAAGTGAATAACAATAGCTTACACTACACATGTAGACCTACAAATGTTTCTGCACGCATTTCCGACACGGCTAAATATTTATCCAAGCGAAAAACATGTTAGCAAGAAAACCGCTACAGAGTAAATGAAACACACGTTTCAGTGCAATGAATTTTCTGTTTGTCTTAAGGCTTCGATAATTAAACAAAAATATATTTTTATAGTGTGTCACCTTCCAGCTGCAAAAGCACTGAGTTCATTTGGGTAAAATTTAAATCGGAAGCACTTACATAAATTTGTAGAACATTTCATACGGATCGACCCAACAGAAGTAGATCTCATATACCGGTTCGCAGATCATACAACTGATCATCAGTAAATGTCTTCAAACCACATCACATCGCAGACGCCTGATTATTCATGTCCAAGTGTAATCCAGTCTTTGCACTTTAGATTATGATCCATAATATTGTCACGATTTAGGGGTGTGTGACTACGGACGGGGTATGAACTGGATACACTGGATTTATTGACCACTTATACACACACTCTGAACTACAAGTAATTACAGCGCTATCGGTAATCTCCACACTTTACACATCACCACAGCAACCGCTAAGCCGTTTTCCAGCCTTCTGTGTCTTAACTAGCAGTTCCCTGGCAACGTCTTCTAACAGTGGAAGTTCTTTAGCTTAACGCACTCAGGTCCTCTCTTCATAGCCTCCCATAGAGAAATCAACCTAAATGCTACCTGAACTACAGCTCCATCTTCTCTTAGCCTCACTTGCACAGCTCAACTGACTGGACTGTCTTCTTTGTAACTCCTCGGCATGCACCACATCGAAAACACCGTTCTTCTGTTGTGTGCGTGTTCGTTTCTGCAGCAACCTCTTTACCGAGCCGTTGCTCAGAAACGGCCACTTGTTTATTCGCCTATTGCAATGGCTGTACTCGTTCGTTTCGAGGTCTCTGCGTAGCAACGGTTGTATACGCCACAATATTTTGACCCGGAGAAGTCACATTTTTATTGTACTCGTGTCACGGAGCCTATGTAAATCTGCATTGTGGACGCGTGCTCTCAGAGAAACAAGCATTCAAAATGAAGATTAGTTACGTTAGGAGTGACACTGAAAAAACTGTACCTGCGCTCGGCATCGTAACAAAGGACCCGCGACGTTTGTACGCACTGCATTATATGAGCTATGACGTAATGGATAACCTTATGTCATCTTGTTTGTACGGGGGGCTATGCTACAAGCCGGAAGGTCGCGGGTTCAAGTCCCGATGAGGTGATTGGATTTTTTTCAGTTGACCTAATCCTTCGAGCCGCACTAGGTCCTGGGGTTTACTCAGCTGCTAACAGAAAGGAGTACCAGGAACTACTTAAATCATTTTCCTGGGCAGTAAAGCACGGCCGGCGCGTAAGGCTGACAATTTTACCGCCATCTTTGAGCCGATTGTCTAGATAGTGTGGGACCATCAACGTCTCACAACCCTATGGGCCTCCATGGCCTTTTTTTTTTTTTTTCTTTTTTTTCTTGTTTGTAATTTCTCATGGCTGAAGAGGAAGGCGGTGGGGTCAGAGCGAAAGAGATGTCTATCTCATTGCACGCGCATGCTCAGACCTGACCGGCATTAACTACTAGATAAGGAGAAATGCGAAAACTGGGAAGACATGGAGTTAATAATCGCAGCTAAAATACAAACTATTAGAATTCTCTTCCTCCTCCCCCTTCTTCTCTCTCTTTCTCTCCGAAATAAAGACAAAGAGAAAAAAGTACAAGAAGTTTCGAGTATAATTCCTATATACACACTTAGTCCTATAGATCTATAATTACCACCGTCGCGATACTCTGTATTTATGCAATATTCCGGATATGTCCCGACATCACGCCTGTTAACTGTTCACATACAAACAATATGTCACACAATATATACGCATGCTTATCTAACAACGATGCAGTTTTCCAAGGCGACAATGCCCTCATTGACACAGCTGGAACTTTTCAGTCATTGTTTGAGGAGCATGAAGGTGAACTTCAACATCTTCCCTGACCAGCACAATCACCAGATCTGAACATCACTGAACCACTCTGGTCCGTCTGGAGACTGGAGTGAGGAACCGACTCCCATCTCCAAAATCTCTAAAGCAACTTGAAGATGTTCTTCAAGAAGAACTGTACAAAGTTCCGTAGCGACTGTTAAAAACTTGTACGAGTCCAGTCCAAGAAACATTTTAACATAAATCGAACACTGTGCAGCTTCACAGAGGTTAGTAATGTTACCACATCCTTGCGCGGTTTCGGCACGCGTCGTCACCTGACTACTAGAGTGTAATACGTGTATGTCCATCGACACGCATTTTCGGGAATATGGTTTAGAAATGTAGCACTCGACTGCAGTTTAAATGTAACTTCGAACAACAGGTATTCTGAAATAAGACGAATCTCCGAACGCATAGTAATATTGTAAAGGCGAAACAGGACGCCCGTTCAAGACACAGTTTAACGAACATATGTATTTACTTAATTACGAAAAACAAATTGTAGAGCAGACTTACAGATTTAAAGAAAAATTTTCACACTTAAAAAGACTTTTTGAGAGTAACGGATACCCTTTGGAACACCAGAAAAAATGTTCGTACGCGGAAGAGGCGGTAAATTATAGGTCACATATAGAGGTGGACAGCTGTAATAGAAATACTATTTTCTCTGTGTGTATCACTAGGTAGCAGCATAGTCCAGTTCATCGAGCTTACTGCCTCTTTCTCTCACAACGAAAATTCAGTTGTTCGGTGGAATGCGAAATATCTACGCCAAGAGAAACGCAATCAGGGGTGCCACAAGGTTCGATCTTGTCCCCTACTCTTTTCAATATGTACATAAATGATGCCCCCCAAACACATGATGTTCAGCTAGCCCTCTTTGCAGACGACACCTGTCTGTATGCGACAGATCGCAAGGAGGGTTTTGTTGTTAGAAAACTCCAGCGCGGTATCAGCTCAATGGAGACCTGGTGTGAGCGCTGGAATATTAAAATTAATGAAGATAAGGCTCAGGGGGTCTACTTCTCTCGCAGTCGTTGTCCGCCTGTGTCTAATCTTAACACTGAATGGAAGAATATTCCATTTGTAAATTGTGTAAAGTATCTCGGAGTAATCTTTAATAGGAAGGTCACATGGAGATTGCACATAGAAATGCTCGAAGCCAAGGCCTTCAGAACATTTATAAGATTGTATTCCCTGTTCAAAAGTGAGCGATTAAGCAGTAACACTAAACTGACCCTCCACAAAGCTCTCATTAGATCTGTAATGAGTAGTCCCGCCTGGGAATTCGCGGCAGACACCCATCTAGTGAAATTGCAGCGCCTAAAAAACAAAGTTCTCCTAACCACTGGCAATTTTCCAAGGCGTATATCAGTTCGCGATTTGCACATCGCTTTCAAAATTTCGTACGTATACGATTAAATAAAAGAATATGCAGGCAACAAGCAAAAGTCATACAAAATCATGATAACGAGGATGTACGCAATATTGGACAAGGCGAAGCCCAGCACAGGAAGTATGAGGCTTAAACTTTGCGGCGGTCAAGCATACGACCGTTCTACTGACTAGACTGCCGTTGTAGCGGGAACTACCCATTAATGATTTTTTTATTGGCTTAGTGGGGGGTGGAGTGGATTCCAACTGGGTCCACACGGCACGGCGGCCACTGATTGGCCTATTGTAGCCTGCTTCCGGGTGATTATGATGATGGAAAATTTGGTGGAATTAAGATTGGGAGGGGAAACCGAAGTGCTCGCAGAAAACCCGCCCCAGCGCCACTCTGTCCACCACAAACTCCACTTGACCAGACGCATGATCTGCTGTACTGAGCCTTGACTGTAAGAGAACTTATGTATATTGTATATGCATACATACACGTATACGTACCTAAGAATTAATGCGCTGGCGAGGGCAAGCAGCAATTCTGAACAACAAACCCATCCTCCCGACAGAGAGGTTATTACGTAAGGACTACGACTGTAAGTTTTCAGTTGTACAAAAAAGTTATTGGTCTGAGTCTCATGGGGCTTGTCGCCAAGACGAACTGATTGGCGGTAAACCGTAAGTCGTAATGTAATTCTGACTCTGACTCTTGGAAGCAGGGTTTTCTACACGGTCCGTGCCGAGGTCAAGTCCATAATTCAATCAGTTGGGAGGCAGTCGCCGGCCAGTAAGGGCGTGAACACGGAAGTTGAGGATGCTAAGGCATTGCAAACCATTATTAGACGACTAGTGTAGACAAAGCAGACTGAAAAGACTTGGTGCGTGCTGTAGTGAACTGAAAAGTGTGTGAACTAGAGAGAGCGCTATAGTTACTACCAGCTACGATCTGTTAAGTGTCCAGTAAATCCAATTACCAATCCATACCCCGTCTATAGCCACTCATACACGTGACTGTTATAATTGATCCTAAGTAGATGTATTTATTCGGCTTAGGATACGGATTAGTAGCAGGCACTGCGTCTTCCGGTCAAATAAGAAATAACGAATTTCTTTACTAGCTTAGCAACTATTAGTTTCTCAGGGAGAATTCTGTTCTACGCAGTGTGTTAATTACACTTAAACTTTCAAATAATTACACAATAAGGGTAAATGTGAACTCTGACATAAAGCAAACCGGAAATTTCAAATCGTTGGCAACTTCTAACGATCTTAAAAGAGATCTGACTGGAAAAGAGGATTAACGACCCTACTGTAATCTTGCCGAGGTACAATCAACCAGTTGTCTTCTCTCTATGCAATATGTGTGAAGTTAACAGAAACAGGACAGGATACTCATGTCGATATCATAGTACTGTCTTCAGCACGAATCAAAGCCGACTGTACAGAACTCTGCCTTGATTTCACAGAAAGCTCTTGTTTATGACTAACCGCTTTTCATAGAATACAAGTTCCTATTATTTCGTTTTTCGCATATCGGTATCAAAGCAGGTAACCTAACACTAACGTTGCCACGTTTTCTTTCCATCTAACAGACTTGAAAGATGCAGCGAGGAACAAAAAACACAGTCTGCAAATTATTTCAGACTTTTCCTACTTCACAGGAGTGGAAAGGCGCAGTCCGCTTGAGAGTAAACAGTTTTCACATGCATTCTTTATGGCGCGTTTACACCGCTGTATACAGAGACTTGATTATCGTCTACTGAATATACAAAATGGCTGTTCCGACAGCCAATCAGAAGCACAGATTCTGCTTTCTTACCTGCCACTGGGGTCGCAAAAGCGTGTGGTTTAACGATGCTGAACCAGTTCCACCCGTCTACCATACTCACACCAGATCTTCCTATGTCCCGGCTTATTATCACCGTCTCATATCTATCTATCTACCTACCTATCTATGGCTCTACAGCCACTGTGGACCTTGGCCGATTTTCAGTTATTTAATCCATACACAGCCGGTAGGACTCCCTGGACGGGGGATCAACCCGTCGCAAGGCCTCTACCTACACACAAAACAACAAAAACAGAATAATTGCACACAAATATCCATGTCTCGAGTGGGATTGAAACCCACGATCCCAGTGTTCGAGCGAGCTAATACAGTTGATGCCTCAGACCGCGCGGTCACTGTGATCGGCTTTGTCTCATATATCCGGGCCCCAAGCTGAACTGATGCAACTGCAAGCGCCTCTGTAATCTATTCTATAACAGTATAATCCAGCGTCTTAATACTATCTACGTGGAAATATTTAATTTAGATAAATACACGTGTATCTAAGCTATGAGATTGTCAGGGTGTGTAGCACGAATGGGACCAACGAGGAATGCACATAGGATATTGGTGGGAAACCCACAGGGAAAGAGACCACTAGGAAGACCAAGACGTAAGTTGGTGATAATATTTAAACGGATCTTAGAGAGATAGGATGAGGTTGTATGAACTGGATTAGTCTGGCTCAGGACAGGGACCAGTGGAGGGCTCCTGTGAACACGGTAAGGAACCTTCGGGTTCCATAAAATGTTGGGAAGTTCTTCAATAGATGCAGAAGTGGCGGCTTCTCAAGAAGGGCTCAGCTCCACGAGTCCAAATTAAGGCACAAATTTGCGTGTGCTCATGTCTCGGCGGCCGATATTTGCATCGGTACAGTAGGAAAAATTATTTTTCACAGTGCCGCAAACGGGTAGGTGCTTAAGGTAAAGTGCGGCCCGTCAGCAGTGTGAAGTTGAACGCCTTTTTATACACCGTTTCGCAGATACTGTTTAAAAGTTACATGGGATACTTCCACAACTGACGAAGGCACACTGTAGCATGATTAGTTAAGGCACTATGCTATAAGACGGAAAGTCGTGGGCTAGATTCCCGATGAGGTCATGGATTTGTAAATAACCTAATTCTACCAGCTGCACTATAGCCCTGGGGTCGACTCAGCCTCTAACAGAAATGAGTACCAGGAATCTTCCTGGGAGTAAAGGGCGGCTGAGCGGCCTCCGTAGTCTAGGGGTAACGTTCCCACCTCGTGACTCATGGTAGGGGGGTTAAAACCCGGCGGAGGTCGTGGAATTTTTAAGGGCGGAAAAATTCAGGGAACAAGTCCTCCGGGAGGGACTTTAAACCGTGGGTCCCGTGTCGTAGTTTTACGGCACGTAAAAGAACCTCATGTCCCAATGGGACCTCTGAGCCAAATTCAGGACATTTCCCGCCCAACAGTAGTCTCTAACGCCTCTGGTAGATGGGGGAAGCATCGAGATACCGCTGAGACCGTAGAGGCCGAACTCACTGGCTGAGTCGGGACTGATGGCACGCACCAGTACCGGTAGGATATAGAGACTGGTAGAATATCACAGGGGGACGCACAATGGACCAACAGCTGGTCTAAGTGCATGGGGAAACCCACCCTCTCCAATAACAACAACAGCAACAAAGGGCGGCTGGAGGGTAAAGATGACAACCGCACCGCCATCTGTGAGCCGACTGTCTAGAAGATGTTTGAGCCTCGACGTCTCACAACCCTATGGGCCTCCACGAAATGTTACAGGGATAACATTATTTTGTTCTTCTTTCCCCTCCCCTCCCCCCACAATTGAAAGTAGTTCTGTCTTTCTGTCACACTGATCGTTAATAAAGCCTATTTCAGCTATGTTACATCTACGAATGCACGTTCCTTTGTATCCCATAAACTTTTCAGAGATTTTCTTAAAACTCGTTTTCAGATGTGTCCACCAGACTTTGTTGGGCGGTTGCGATTTTAAGCCATACGAATCTGTAACATAGCCTAGAGAACGCAAGGCCATACACGAACTTCATGCATTCCATTTCTTTACACACATTTTAAAGTAAATTTAGTGTTAAAGTTTACAGAACGCCGTCAGTATAGGTAAAGTCCCTGTGCTTAATTATTTAAGCACTACGCCATGAAGACATATGGGAGAGTGGAGATATAGCTCCACCATTCTTGACATCGGCACTAATGGAGGTGAGTGGCCAGCTTCACGCACCTGCCGCTTTACCCCCGGGGGAAAGTACCCTCAGTACCAATTGGCTAGGAGACTGGGTGGGCTCCAGAGCCGGTCTGCACGCCTTGCAAAGCTGTTAGTAGCTACGAGGAAATGTGTACTGCATTGTGGAATGAGCCATATGCAGTCCTCCTTATTATTTTAAAATGAGTTTATAGAAAAGAAGTGATGGAAACGCAGAAGAGACTGTAAGGCAGTACTGGAATGAATGTTCACTAGGCCGCGCCATAGCTCAAGCGGTTAGTCGCTGGCTTCCCACCGCGGCTGCCCGGGTTCGATCCCGGGTCTGGTCAAGTGGCTTTGTGGTGGACAAAGTGGCGCTGGGCGGGTATTCTCCGAGTACTTCGGTTTCCCCTGCCAATCTTCATTCCACCAAATTCTCCATCATCATAATCACCTGGGTCAGGCTACAATAGGCCAACCAGTGGCCGCCGTGCCGAGTGGAACCAGTTAGAATCCACGCCCCACTACGAGAATTAATAATGTTCACTAAATAATTTGCGGTGGTGTGGACAGAAATGGGACGTTTCAAAGGCAAGTTGTCGCCTTTCAGAGGTGTTGAACCTACAGGTTCCAAGACACCTACCGGAGAGAAGAGTCTGTAACGATCGTACAGTGGAGTTAAGTCACTTTACAGCAAAACTCCAAACTGCAAACTCTGGAACATCACATAACCTGACGTTTCAGTTAGGCCCATTTCTTTCGTCTAACAACACAAGCATCTGAATGTCAGGATTTTTCTCCTGTGCTGAAATAGTTAAATTGGTTACTATAATTTTTTCATGAGCATATACTCCTATCATGGTGTAGTGGTCAGAGTTCCTGGCTACAGATCCAGAAGTCCCGGGTTCGATTGCTGGCGCTACAAGATTTTCTGAGAAGTAGTATGTCTGGAACGGGGTCCACTCAGCCTTGGGAGGAAAACTGGGGAGCTATTTCAAAGACATAGTGGCTCCGGTCTATAAAACCGAGATTAACGGCCGTGGGGATCCGTTGCGGTGATCACACGACACCCTCTATCCGCAAAAGTTGGCACCAACTTCGCCGACAAGCGGCGGTCGGTCGGTCGGTCGGTATAGTTCGCTTGCGTACTACGGACCACGAAGTTTTTATACTCCTGTTGAAGAACCTACTACGGCGGCGCCACGATGATCGCCTGATGCATTAAATCGTAGGCAAACATACACCTCCTCTCACTGTATTAAAATGTTACCAAGAAACTGAACACCAAAGAACACAGATTCCTTTTCACCTACAAATCAGAGTATGCCCATGATGTGTATTTGTACCAACCGTCTTACAGTGCACACGATTTCACCTTTCTCTTCACTACATGTTTCGGCACTAATGTGCCATCTTCAGGTGTGGTTTTATCTACGTCAAACTGTTGCACTGTATGCCACCATGTCTCCTTTATAAAATGATTCAAATGTATATATGTCATGCATAATAATAAAGTTTATATGTTAAAACTTTTCAAGATTTATCATCTATACGTCGCATTTCAAATTTTCGAGTTACGTCAATCCTCTCCTATGGGAGTACTCTTCCTATATTCTTGTGTATATTGTGTCCTGTGTTGTGTCCTTCCCTTTTGACTGCGTTCGAATTTGAAATGCGACGTATAAATGATAAATCTTGAAAAGTTTTAACATATAAATTTTATTATTATACATGACATATATACATTTTAATCATTTCATAAAGGAGACATGGTGGCATACAGTGCAACAGTTTGACGTAGATAAAACCACACCTGAAGATGGCACATTAGTGCCGAAACATGTAGTGAAGAGAAAGGTGAAATCGTGTGCACTGTAAGACGGTTGGTACAAATACACATCATGGACGTGAATCAGTGCAACAGGACGCTAAAATATAACAGAGGCTGTTCCTTTAACAACTAAATCGGAGACGGAGAAACGGAGAGATTTACGAGTACAATAATGACTTATTAAGCAAAAAGAGCAGACTGTAGTGGCCGCGGAGTCTAAGGCACGCAATGTCTTTGGTCATTTCAACATTGGGATCGCAGGCTCGAATTCCACTCGGGTCATGGGTGTTTTTTCCGAATGTTTTCTGTGTTTCAGTTGTTATGCGTAGGCCTTGCGACAGACTGATCCACAGTCCAAGGAATCTTACCAGATATAAACAAGATTCATTCTTCCAGAAATTATTTCTCAGTTACGCCAGAAGGCCTAATACCTAAGGCTGAAGAAATGAAACTACGTCTTGAATGTAGCATGTGGACCGGTTTCTAGTTTTTGACTGTGTGAACTGCGCCCTTTGCTGGGCAACAGATTGCTAACACGCGCCAAATGACGGGCTGGAACGCGGTGTTTGCTGCGCGGTCCGCGCAGATTTCTGAACACGCAACAATGGATACAGCAACAGAGGAACGGTGTTTTCTGTGCGGTCCGTGCCCACATGTTGTACACAGGACAGCTGAGGTGAGTACAGAGTCAGTCAGTCAGTCAGTCAGTCAGTCAGTGGGGTGGAGTGAGTTGGTTGATGAGTGAGTGAGTTAGAGGACCGCTGCGGTTCAGCCCTCGAGAACTGTTGCTGTTAGAAGCTGGTAGCTGAAACACGGGGATAGTTCCGGAAACTAGAAAAAGGCGAATGTCTGCCGTTGGAGGCCGTTACCAGACAACGAGTAGTGAAGGCACAGTAGATTAAGAAAAATTAGTATGTGCTGTAGTGAACTGTAGTGTGTGTGAATTAGCGATAGCGCTATAGTATTTTAGTTATGATCTGTGAGTGTTCTGTATTCAATTACCAATCCAAACTCCGTCTATAGTCTCTCATACACGTCACAATACTTTGCTAAATCTACTGCGTCTCAGAAGCCTAACTGATACCAATATGGGCAGAGCCCCAATAAATGTACACTTAACACAGTTTGGACAATGACAGGAGCACAAACACAACTTATTTAATAAAAATCGGTATGTACGAAGGTGCAAACAGAAAGGCATTTTCCGGGGTTCAGTTCTACAGATTCGATGCTGCAACAGAAATATCCGTGATGAAACCTTAAAACATTAATTATCAACTGAGGACATAATTATTCCATCCAAACAATCACGAGCATGACTTAATTTTGTAGTTTATACAATGTTGATCGCAAACTTCTGTGAGTTTTCTTCCTCTGTTTCAAATATTTGCATTGAAATCTACTGAACTAAATAAATCTCTTACAGTAACAAGGTAAATATCACCGCACATTCACACGTTATAATTTGTTTAAATCAGATAAAGTTGTCCCTATATTAAGCACTACGCCATGAAGACGTATGCGGGAATGAATGTATAGATCAACATTTTCTTAACTTCGGCACTAGTTGGAGGTGCCCCTGTCGCTTTATCCCCGGGGAAAGAGCCCCCGATACCCATTGGATAGGAGGCTTGGCGGGTCCCAGAGTCGGTCTGGATCACATGGAGAAGAGAAAATTCTGAGGCTACCGGAACTCGAACTCCGACCCCCTCGGTCGTCCAGGCTGTAGGCAGTCGCTATACCGACTACGCTACCCCGGCTGACCAAATAAGATACGAAACTAAATAAATTATACAAATTTTAATAAATGTATTAACTTTTAGAAGAACAATCTTGCATGCTGTATGATTTATATTGAGATACATTATAAGCAAACGAGACACTCTTTTTCATTCAAGCATAAAACCGTTTCATAACACATCAGGTGAACTTGCATGAGATCTCCTTTCTAATGATATTCCTGCATGTTCTGACATGCGCTTTCTGTATGGCCAAACTCCCATAGCATAGCGACGTTTTCTGATGGCTCCCATGGATGAACAAGATTACAATTATTTTGAGTTAAATAAAAGAAATCGACCTATTTCGCTTCTGTGAAGTAATCTCTGTTTCAGCAGAGTCTTGTGTTCTGTCCTCTATGGGGACTTATGGCTTATCCTTGTTATGCATTTTCATTTTCAGACGTCTCAAACTTGCTTTTCAACCAGTTTGAGCTTGTTTAACTTATTCTGATATCTGCTCGTTGCCTGCAGTGCCCTTACGCATCTTCTCATTCATAGATTTCTAGTTTCGCACTCCCACTTTGTTGTGTAATGCCTAATTCCGGAGAGGATTCGATTGCAGGAAGTGTGTCCCAGGTTTCGTACTACTTTGCCATATAGTGTCCCACTTGTACCCCTCATCAACTTTCCGATTTAATCCATTTTCGCATCATAAAATAAATTTTGGTTTCGAAAAGTGACGGGGCCATGCACGGTGGTTCGAAATCCTATTGACAATTGTCGTGAGCATTAGGAGACAATTTGGAGCAGAAATCGTAGAGAAACTGTTGTTCGGTTCATCATACGTGTCAGCTTACGACGTCTCGTCCCGCCATCTTAAGAAAATAGAATAATTCCCCATTTATGTATAAATTCCGTTACTTATGCTCAGCATCTTCATTTACTGCTTCTAATTATAAGAAAGCCGATCACAGCGACCGCGCGGTCTAAAGCATAAACTGTCTTTGCTAGTTAGATCGCTGGGATCGTGTATTCGAATCCTACTCTGCGTGCGTGCATTCTGCGTTTGTCTTGTTCTGTGTGTAGGTAGAGGCCTTAAAACGTGGTGGTCCCCCGTCCAAGGAGTCCTGCAGAATATGTTTAAGAATAAGAAACTTAAAATCAAACAACGAAGGACTGCAGAACCAGAGACAAATAGATTAAGAGATTCCAAGTGACCAGCTCTAATCAGTTTAAATTTTACATCTCGTTAGTGGAGAACCGCAAGCATAACGCAGATATACGCAGTTATACGCAGTTCTTTAGAAGAAGTGCTCAAAGCTACCTACAGCGGACATCACGTACGCTCTACAGCCATGTCAAAAAGGATACCTGGCACGAACAACGTCTCTAGGTTGGCCCCCCAATGTCTGCTGTAGCTACCCGAACGCGACCGTCCTGTACTTTTCTTTTTTCCTGTGGCGCTACAGCCCCAATTTGGGCCTAGGCCTACCTCGATGAAACTCTCCGCTTCACTTCGGTTTACTAGATCTTACACATATGGTAGGACTCCTTGGGCGAGTGATCAGCTCGTCGCAAGGCCTCTACCTGTAGACAAACACACAAAAACGCACACAAACATCCATGCCCTGAGTGGGATTCGAACCCACGATCCCGGCTTCCGAGCGAGCGAAGACAGTGCATGCCTTAGACCGCTCGGCTACCGTGACGGGCTACCGTGACGGGCGACTGTCCTGTACTACCCACGCATAATCATCTACGCATTCCCATCAGAAAAATAATCCCATCTTGTGACGTCAAGAGTGTTCCAACACGCGGACATAAAACCTAGGTTAAATTTCGAAAAGCGGTGACTCTGAAACAGCACCGAGGCAGACGACTATTTCTTTTAATTTTTATCTCAAATTATCACCGCAATAATCACCAAAATTTTAACCAAACGGTTCTGAATCACCTTGTATAATTTAAACCCCTGGGCTAAGTTCACGATGTGGTGGAAAGTACACACAGCAGGAGATTGAAACAAAACATAAACAGCTTTAAAACATTCCTGAATAGTAAAAAGGGTTCCTTCTAATCATCATGAAGCTTCATTTCTTCATTTTAAAGAGACCACAGTAACCATCGCTCTAAATAAAAAGATGAACGGCAAGCCGCTATTTCCTCTGCTGGTTGATAACAGAATCACAGTTAAAAAACCCATAAATGCAGTTTTTTTAAATTCGCTTAGTGGGGGGTAGAGTCCAACTGGGTCCACTCGGCACGGCGGCCACTGATTGGCCTATTGTACCTGCCCCGGGTGATTATGATGATGGAGAGTTTGGTGGAATGAAGATTGGCAGTGGAAACCGAAGTACTCGGAGAAAACCACGCCAGCGCCCCTTTGTCCGCCACAAATCCCATTTGACCAAACTCGGGATGGAACCCGGGCCGCCGCGGTGGGAAGCCAGCGACTAACCGTTTGAGTTAGGGCGCGGCCCTTAAGTGCAGGTTACTACTAGAACCACACAGCAGTCTGTGCTTATAAAAAGCAAAGATAACATTCTACAGGTCCCGATATTGTATAGAATTAAAACAGAGGAAGGGAAATTAAACGTATATAGAGACCATGCCGTGAAGGGGGGCAAGCGGTAGTGTAGTTGGTTAACGCACTATGCACCAAGCCGGTAGGTCGCGGGTTCAAGTCCCGATGAGTTGGATTTTTTTTCAATTGACCTAATCATTTCAGCCACACTGAGGCCCTGGCATCAACTCAGCCTCTAACAAAAATGGGTACTTGAATCTTCGTGGGGGATAAAGGGCGGCCGACGCGTAAGGCTACCAACCTCACCGTCATCTGTGAGCCAACTGTCTAGAAAATGTGGGAGCCTCGACGACTCACAACCCTATGGGCCTCCATGGCCTGTTAATGGGATAGCTTTTACCATGCCATGAAGAGACGGAGGTGAAGACACCATTATCGACGTCGATAAATCCCAGTCGCTGTAAGGGATATATTATATGACCTCCTTCACTTTCTGTACATAAACAGAATAAAAATTCTATCAGCAAATTTGCAAAACCAACCGAATATAAGATCACGTTCTAATTCTGGTTAAGGTCATGAATAAGAAAATATTTTAAGTGTATGAACCGTGAACTCTTCTCCGTTTCTCGGGCTGCAATCTTCCTGGCTGTGACATCGTGTCGTCCTGTTGGCGGATATCAATGTTGCGGAAGAAACTTTTGCCTCCATTTACAAGGTTGAATTACTTCACTTCAATATGTATTTAATTGCATCATCGCATTATTAGTATTACCACTACCATCATACCATCGGCCAAGGAATTAAATTTAAATGACTACTGGCATAATATTCAGTCCTCTTTACATTCATGTGATAGTAGCAGCTTCTTTTTTTCCAAATCAAATACGCGCAGACGAAAACACTGTCCCTGTGACAGCTGTTGCTAACTACCTCCACGAGCCGCTCAGTTAATCCAGAATTTCCCAATATTTCTTCGGACCCAAAGGTTCACTGTCATCTTCACGAAAGCCCTCCACTGATCCCTGCACTGAGCCAGACAACCCCAGGCCATACAGCTCCAACCCACTTCTCTTACGTCAATTTTAATATTGTAGCGTGTAGAGCCGCGAGATAGACGGATATACCAGGGCCGTTTCTGGACAGCAGTCCGGTGAAGAGGTTCCTGCTGCTACCTATCCAGACGTTGCAATATAAGAGTTGTGTTTTCTGTGTGATCCGTGGCGAGATGTTATGAGCCAAGACGAACTGATTGGCGGTAAACCGCCATTCGTAAAGTAGCCATGACTTTGAACTTACTTCTGTACGGGAGTCTGTGAAGAGAGGAATTGAGCCAGGAAACAGAAATATTACCATTGTTGGAGGCGTTACTAGGAAACGTCTACTGAGAACACTACGCTGTGAGCTGTACTGAACTGCGAAGTGTGGAAATAGCTATTGTACAGCCTGTAAGTGGTCAAATAATCTATACACCAATGCAAACACAGTCTATAGTCACACAGTTTTTTTTTTCCTTGGCACTACAGCCCCAGTGGGCCTTGGCCTACCTCCATGAACTTCTCCGTTCACTTCGGCTATAGTCACACGTATTCGTGATAATATTATTCTCCCATCTACGTCTAGATCTTCCTCGTTATCCTTCTGGGTTTTCCACCAAAATTCTATATAAATTCCTCTTCCCCCACTTCGGGCTACATCCTCTACCCAGCTCATCCTCCTTGTCTTAATCATTCTAATTATACTTGGCGAAGCTCCTCATTATGCAGTTGTCTCCAACCTCCCGTCACTGCATCTATCTTCGCTTCAAATACTCTCCTCTGCACCCTGTTCTCGAAAACCCTCCATCTATGTTCCTACCTTAATATTACAGACCAAGTTTCACACACATCCAGAACCACAAGCAAAATTATAGTTTTGTATATTCTAATTTTTATGTCTTAGACAACATACTAGAAGACGAAAGGTTCTGGGCACAGAACTATTCGTCTTAAAACCTCCATTTAGGGACCACTTCCTTAAAAATCCTGGCCGTCAGTGTGTGAGGACAGTTTCGTGGCTTTAGAGCGATCCGAGGTATTCACTGCCGGACCGCGAGCTCAAGAGACACGGATGGGAACAAAGCAGACGCAATCTTCTTTCATGGTTCAGGATTTTACTTAAACAGATGTTTTAGTCAGCTGAGGTCACTGAAAGCACAAAGACAAATAATCCGAGCGCATGCGCCGTACGTCTTCGAAAGAGTTCCTTCTACGTATGTGAATAATTTGTCCAACGTTGGAGAACAGACCTGTAAATCCGTTAGCTCAAACAAGACTGAAAGTAGTAAACTCTATCCTGTAGTGCATAAAATTATCAAAGGCGTTTGTTTAAGGTTTGTTAGGCTTATTTAAACGCCACACACACACACACACACACATACACACACTGTAGCATGTAAACCCATCTCTAGGCAACGGCTCGGCAAAAACTTTCCCTTCGCCGCTGCCAGAGAACGGCTGATGAAGAAACAGCAGGCTGGAAGAAAGCTTAGGGGGTGCTGTAGTGGTTTGTGAAATGTGGAGACCAGCGGTGGCGCTGTAACTGCTTGTAGTTCCGAGTGGTGTGTGTAAGTGGTCAGTAAACTCATTCGCCAATCAAAACCCCGTCTACAGTCACCACTAAATCACGACAACACATTCTCATATACAATTGACATGACTACATTACCTACGAAACGAAGTCGATTAATTACTCTAGGTCAATTATTCGTTATCAAATACAGAACAACAACAGAATCCGTCGGCCCAGTGGAGCCCGTTTGGGCCCCTAGTGCACGTAATGTTATCGTTAAGACGCAAAACGTATCCAGTTTTATTTACGGAGACGGGCTCCATAAATGACCCAAATTCAGTCTAAATTGTTGTAGGAAAATCCCAAACTAATCATACATACACTCAAACAAAACAAACTGAAAAGATCCCCCAAATCGAAGCGCATCTTCGAGAAAATCACCCATTATCCTTTGGAGAGGAGGGGCCATAGATTACTGTAATTTTACCAAAATCTTCATAGTCATTTTCGAAAAAAAAATCATTTTGTTTTGAGGCAAAACCGTACAGCCCCTGTCATTGAAAATTCGAGGCTCATAATTCAGAATGATTGGGTATGAACAAAATTTGCTCAACCGAACAGGCGCTAGTGACACGCATATACATTACATTATACACAGAGCATAAAAAGAAAACATTACTGTGCGCAGGGGCGCTGGAAATGTGTATATCCGTCAAAATTTCAAGCTGCATTTATTTCACCACCACGCTGCTTCCACATACGCACTACGGACGTAAGAAAGTAAAGTGGGGATAATGAAGAGAAAATGCCGGTCACGGTAGCCGAGCGGTCTAAGGCATGCACTGTCTTCGCTCGCTCGGAAGCCGGGATCGTGGGTTCGAATCCCACACAAGGCATGGATGTTTGTGTGCGTTTTTCTGTGTTTGTGTACACGTAGAGGCCTTGCGACGAGCTGATCACCCGCCCAAGGAGTCCTACCGTATGTGTAAGATCTAGAAAAACCGAAGTGAACGGAAGTAGGCCTAGGCCCACTGGGGCTGTAGTGCCAAGGAAAGAAAAATGAAAAGAAAATCAGTGAAACTCTTACAAGCGGTAGCGTGGTTTGTTAAGAAACTATACTACAAGCTGCATAGTCGCGGTTTCTATTCCCGATATAGGAATTTTTCAATTAGCCTAAGCCTTGTAGTCCAACTATGGCCCTGGGCTCATCTCAGCCTCTAACAGAAATGAGTACGGGAATATTCCTGGAGGTAAAGGACAGCCTCACCGCCATCTGTGAGCCGATTGTCTAGATGATGTGGGAGTCTCGACGTCTCACAATTCTATGGGCCTCCACCGCCTGTTACAGGGGCAGCTTTACCTCATAAAGCGCAAAACCTCTCGAGCTTATGGGATTACTCACTTACTTACTTACTTACTTACTTAGTTACTTATGGAGCTGAATCTTTCTTCAGGAGAAGCCAGATCTGCAGCTACTCAAGAACTTTCCAGCATTTTATGGAACCCGAAGGTTCATTACCGTGTTCACAATAGCCTTCCACTGGTCCCTATCCTGGGCCAGATTAATTCAATCCATACCATCCCATTCTATCTCTCTAAGATCCATTTTAATATTGTCCAGCCACCTATACCTTGGTCTTCCCAGTGTTCTCCTTCCTTCTGGCTTTCTCACCAATATCCTATATGCATTCGTCTTCGCCCACATTTATGCTAGATGTCCTGCCCACCTCATCCTCCTTGACTTGATCATTCTAATTATACTTGGAGAACAGTACAAGTTATGAAGCTCCTCATTTGAGCTTATGGGATACATGGAAAAATTTAATTTATGACCTTATATTAAGTAGGCTCCATTGTGGATCAATATGGTTGAAATTCGAGTTTGCCCAGCATCTTGTATTGAAAGTCTCCCATATAAAATTTCAGCACAGCCTGAAACGGTTAATGGAATATGCGGAAAGAACAGGCTTCATTACTGAACAATGTACATGCAAATGACGATTTCCCAAAGACAGTTAGTGGAATTGTTTCATATCGAATTTCTTCAAAATCTCTAAAACGATTTATGGCATACATGTAAAATGTATTTATGGTACGTAGTATATATCCCAGGCTTTATTATGGATCAATACGACTAAAGATCGGAAAAATGTTATAGCTTTAAGTGAAAAGTTCTCGGATATACGATGTCTCAATCGTCAGAGTCGAAGAATAAGCCAATCAAGATGAAGCTCAACTTGCTAGCTCCTTAATGCTGGTTTCTTTCCTGAAGAGAGAGGCAACATGTTCCTCCGAAACATCGTCAGAATTTTTATAAGACCGCACGGCGTTATATCCCACCACCGGTGTTAGAACCTCAAATTCGACAATTTTCAGTGCAAGTTTCCTACGCCAAATTTGATGCGGAACCGTAAGGTGTTCATAGCAGCTCTCAGGCACAGACGCACAGACATGACCTCCATCACCAGTCTTCTAAGTTTACGTTTTAAAGAACGCCTAAAAGGATATTGGGAGGCGGTACCGAGCCATAAATTACAACTTTCGCTTTTGTAAAACAAGTTCTCGTGTCTTTTAATCAGATCTCTGTGTTGTGACTCATAAATGTATACATATCAGAAGTATAAAAAATAATCCTCTGGCCACTTTCATACAGACATTCAACAGCTCCTATCAACGTCACAATCTTGCTTTCAATGGAGTCGTCTATACTAAAACCAGAGATGACAGAAAAATGGAAGCCGTTCCTTCAGATTTATTTTTAATTACAGGAAATTCCTCAGTGTCCTCTCCCTGTGGCTCTACAGCTCTTTAAACCTCGGCCGATTTCTCAGGTTCTTAATCCTAGAGAGCCGGTATGACTCCCTGGATGGGGGACCAGCCCGAAACAAGGCCTCTACCTACACATGGAACAATACAAATACTGAATAAAGGCATACAAACATATATGCCGCGAGTGGATTCGAACCCACGAATCCAGTGTCCGAGCGGGCGAAGACGGTTCATTCCTTAGACCGTGCGGCAACCGCGACCGGCTCCTCAGTTTTCAGAGCAGTCAGTACATATGTCAAGTACTTCATACATTCATATTTTCATTCGTCAGTTAACAGTAATGACGAATGCTTACGTCTGTTGAGACAGGCCCGTGATGTCCCGTATTTTATACTTAGATATTGTATACAGCTCAAAGAGACGACATATTTCACTGTTAAAATCTAAAGCTGTGTGCAATTTCATCTCCTGCTGTATTCCATTTGCAAAGGGAAACGGTTAAGTCATCATTATAAAGTTACTAAATTCTATTTTCAAATTGTCTTTTAATTCGCTTAGTGGGGGGTGGAGTCCAACTGGGTCCACTCGGCACAGCGATCATTGATTGGCCTATTGTAGCCTGCCCCGGGTGATTATGATGATAGAGAATTTGGTGGAATGAAGATTGGCGGGAGAAACCGAAGTACTCGGAGAAAATCCGCTCCAACGCCACTTTGTCCACCATAAATCCCACTTGACCAGACCTAAGATCGAACCCGGGCCGCCGCGGTGGGAAGCCAGCGACTAACCGCTTGAGCTGTGGAGCAGGCGTATTTTCAACATACTTCCGGTATTCATACACCCGGGGGGGAATTTCAGACATACACAGGACTTTTCTCCCGTAAGGTTGCCTGCATGATGACGTCACCTGGTTCGCAGCGAATACGGACTTTAAGTCACATCTAGACTCAGACACCTCGTCTGGCGTCTTGTCTAAAACTCTTATACTGGATTATAAGAGAAGTAACAGCGGAAAACATTACAACGGTCACAAAGAAGTCTGATTTAGGGACAGTCTCAGCAAACAAACATCGGGATGCCCTGAAGCTTTCCACATTCACAGACATTCCCAGTTCACAACAAAATTTCCATTAAACTCGCCACTATATACGAGGGTAAGTCAGAAATTATCCGCACTTTCTCCATAACACATCTTTAGGTTTGTCACACTGCCTCCTATGCTTGCATTGTTAGAGTTGGTACTACTGTGGTCACGTGATCGAAGTTTTACCTTGATCGCATCATTTTCCTTGATGCTATGACAGTGTAAACATGGCCGCTCTGCCAGCAGTGTGTACCAATGATTAACAAAGAATAGTGATCCGATTTCTCTGATTGGAAGATGTGTCAGGGGCTGAAATTCATATGTGGGTTCATCACTATGAGCCAGAATCCAAAAGCCAGAGTATGGCGTGGAAACACTCGGGATCGCAAACGAAGATGAAATTCAAGACTCAATCTTTCGTGGGAAAGGTGATGCTAACCGCTTTTTGGGACTCAAAAAGGCCTATACTGCAAGACTACCTGGAAATAAGGGTGTACGATCAACAGTGCAAGATACAGTGATTTGCTGGCCAACAATCTGAAGCCAGCAATTCGCACCAAACGCCGTGGCCTATTGTCGAAGAAAGTGTTGTTGTTACATGACAATGAACACTCACACAAGGACGGCCAGACCGTTTCGAGATGCTGGAACACCCTGCCTACAGCCCAGATCTCGCCCTTTCCGACTATCATCTCTTTTGGACCTCTCAAAGATGTTTTACGACGTTTTTGATTTTCTACGGACAAAGAAGTGGGGGAAGCGTGCATAAATGGTTGCGCGACCAACCGAAAACCTTCTTCGTGGAGGGAATACGCACGCTTTTGGACCGCTGGACCAAGTGCATCGAAAAGGGAAGAGACTATGTAGAAAAATTAAGTACTTGTTCAGCCCCTGCTTTTGTATATATGGATTGGAAAAACAAGAGTGCGGATAATTTTTTACTTCCCTACGTATCTTCTGCGGCTTAAAAATAGACGCCAGAACAAATTCCGAATCAATCAAAGGTCGTGAAAAGTCTGAAGAAACAATAATATGCACCCGCAGAGACTCCGTAAGTCAGAATAAATCAGTGCCCGAAAATTTTCATTTGATGTTGATGTTGATGTTGATGTTGATGTTGATGTTGATGTTGATGATGATGATGATGATGATGATGATATTGTGACATGACGCCGGAATAGGGGGGCCAGAGTAGACGTTTATTGCCACGTAACGACTGTGATGTTAAAACAGGTTCCCGCGGCAACGAGTACGTAACAATCGAAGTATAGTTGGGCTATAAAGATCGAAATGGTGTTTTCTGCTATATCCGCCCCAAGGCTATATAACGAGTATCAAAAGCCGGATGAGATTATATGTGCTGTTATTTCAGTGTGACTATTATAAATCCGTTGCTAGGATGTGATTATTGAAGACTGAGTCCTAGTGAACTGTAAAGAGTGTAGATCAGCGATAGCGCTGTAATATTTGTAGTTAGGAGCTGAGTGTATCAAGTGTTCAACAGATCTGATATCCAATCCAAACCCCGTCTACAGTCACCAATACATGAGAGTATAATAATGCAAGTCAGTCACTAAATGTATATCTCTTTAAATGTCTTCGTTTGAAGATACTTAACTTTCCTTCTTATGAAAACATGTAAACTTATGACTTCACCAAAATGTGTGCTGCCTCTGTGTGTATGTCCCTCCATTTCAACTTTTTTTGAGACAGTTAATCGATTTTCATTTAATCTAGTATTGAAATTATTTCATTACAGGCCACTCGAACATCGTACTTCTAATTTCCTACATCGGCAACGGCAACATGGCTGACGCACGGACTTGTGCGGCGGAAATTACGTTATCGACTCTCAATCTGGATTCCAGAAATTAAGTGTGGTAAAAATTCTCTGGAAGATATGCAACTTGCGGTAAGGAACCTGTCTTTAAAATATAGAGACATAAATATTAAACTCAAAATTGAAATCAGAATGAAAAAAGCAGGACAATAAAATTACAGCTGCATAAAATCTATATTTTGCTACTGGTATAATGGAGATAACTAATTAATCTTTGTGTCTCACTCTTACTCACGGAGCTGAGCCCTTCTTGAGAAGCCGCAAAATCTGCAGCTGAAAGTTCATTGCCGTGTTCACAAGAGCCCTCAATTGGTCTCTATCCTAAACCAGATCAATCCAATCCATACCATCCAATCATATCTAAGATCCATTTTAATACACTCCACCCACCTACGCATTGGTCTTCCCAGTGGGCTTTTTCCTTCTCGCTTTCCCACCAATATATCCTCTATGCATTCCTCTTTCCTCAATCGTGCTGCATGCCCTCCCCACCTCTTCCTCATTTACCTGATCATTATTCGTTGTGGCTAAGGGATTTAAATGTAGTGCGGAGCTGCATCCTAAACATGCCCATGTGTTGTGCACCGGACTTTGTTTATACGTCAACAATCACAAGAACACCAACGGCATGGACTGCTGAAATTATGTATATTGCAATCAAAAAGCGACAAGAAAAAACAAATCAAGGATAGATATATTTTTGCGTTCGTAAATACTTGTCTGATACGCTTCGTATTCAGAATGGTCTAAAATAAGGAGGTCCTTTATCGCCACTGATTCTCAAATTTGCTTTAAAGTAAGAGACTAGGAAGGCCTAAGAAAACCAAGTTGGACTGATGTTGGGTGCGGCACATCAGCCTCTGGCCGATGCCGATGCCGATGCGTGTTGGAAGATAACATAGATACCATAAAGAAAAACACAGAAACTCTAACTGACGTTAACAAGGAGTTCGGCCTAGAAAACAGAGAGAAACTAAGTCTATGCAGCTCTCTCGTTACCAGAATGCAGGGCAAAATGATGATATAAAGATAGCCATCAGGTCCTTTACAAATGTGGCACAGTTCAGATATTTGGGGACGAAAGTAACAAGTCAAAATTTCATGCATGAGAAAATTACGAAAGGAGATGGAATTCGGATAATGCTTGCTACCATTCTTTTCGTCTGCTGTGTGAAAACGTAAGAGTACATCGAAATGTAATTTTGTTTTTATATGAAACTTGGTCTGTGACATTAAGGGAGGAACATAGACTTAAGGTGTTTGACAATATGGTGCTGACGAGAACTTTTCTACTGAAGAGAGATAGTGACAGGTGACTGGAGAAAATTACATAATGAGGAGGTTCATATCTGGTGCCCTTTATCAAATGCAATTAGAATGATGAGTAAAGGAGGGTGAGGTGGGCACGGCATGTAGCATACATGGGAGAAGAACAGGATAGCCAGAAGGAACCACTAGAAAGGCCTAGACATAGGTGGGAGGATAACATTAAAATGGATCTTAGAGCAATAGGACAGGATGATATGGACTCCATTGAGCGGACTCAGGATAGGGATTGGTGGAGGGCTCTTGTTAACACGGTAATGAACCTTCAAGGTCTATACTATGTTGACATTTTCTTGAATAGCTAAGAGAGTGACAGCTTCTCAAGAAGGACTCAGCTCCATGGAGTTAGTTATATTCTTTGTTTACTGTATACTTGAAAAGTACTCTTCTATGGTGTGTTGCCGTGTGGTCTAGTAGATGTTTACTAGCGATTCAAAGCAACGTATTGCCTGCACTTCAAATTTGCTAGGCCGTGAAGATGGAGACAGTAATTTCTTCCGAAACGTCGGTGTACCTCTACCAGACTACAAGGCCTAACAACCAAGGAAAGAGTATGCCTGCTCTTCACTGACACCGCTGAGAGAACGCGTCTCCAGAAAGAGGGTCGCCCACTCGCTACTTGGCGCTAACGGAGTATATTGCAAGCAGCATGTCTGCTGGCGGGGAGAGTTCTGGTTAGGCACACTGAGTCCTGCCTGTTCGTACTTTGATATTCTGTACGGTCTTCATAGGCCTCCTCAACGAACGCCATGGAGAAGTTTCGTTCTTAAGAAGCTTGCAGTCGCTGAGTTTGTCAAGAAATTCCCCATCACTCAGCATCCTAGTTTAAGATCCATTTTTACATTATCCAAACACTTGTAGGTCTCCCTTCATATTTTCGGGCTAAAATTTTATGCATAATGTTGTTTTTTACGTTATTAGCCTCCTTCCCTTATTTTGAAAAATGAGGCTTATGAGATCGCCTAGATCTCTGTCTGTCCGTGTATCCCACCCAATTGTTGTCAGGAAGCTGTAGATATCACCTCGTTGACTGCGTGCCCCTTCTTTTTCCATGCATGCCGTGTAATATCAAAGAAAGTAGGCGGCTTGTTCTTCCCCAAACTTCCTCATATACACAACATGAGAAGGTATTGTCACATGTATCAGTGACTAAGAAGCGGGTTTGGATTGGTGAATCGGTTTATTGGATCTTCACTAGTCGTAACTAGAATTAGTTCTTACACTCTCAAGATTACTGTAACTATAGCACATAAAGTCATCAATGTCTCTTTACACTTCACAGCTGAATCCTCACAACTCCTTTCCGTATGGCTTCGTGTCCTCGACTAACGGCTTCTCAGCTATGACTCCTGCAAATGACCTTCACTGTCCCCTATAAATCTTCGGCAAGGACCAGGCAGAAAAGGCCTACTGTAGATGTGCTTAAAATTCTGTTGCTTAACACTGGGAATGGCGAGGACCACACTGAAAACACAAGTCACATGATCGCTATTTCGCCAGTCCATTGGCGCGCTGACTGTTGTCTAGCAATGAGCTATAAACATTCGCCCTATTGTTGCGTGCGCGCATCGTGGGGTGTTTATGGAGCCGTTGCCTGGAAATGCGTTCACATGTCAGAGTACTGCGATCGTGAAATTTTCAATCTCGCGAGTCTGCAGGCACTTACGCGTTTTCAGCCTCCCCAATTACGAAAAAGGAGCTTTTAGAATACCATCCGTCTGTCTCTCTGTCTGCCTGTCTCTCTCTGTATGAATGTGCGTCTTGCTAGCGTCAAATCAGTTGGACATTTTATTCATAGCCGATAATTAAGAGTTTATTCATCATACGCGCGGTGCCCGGTGCGTATAAACAGGAGCCTTTCAGTTTTCCACAAAACATAAGAATTGAGTTTTTTAAAAGACTAGCAATTTGCATTAAGTTTCAGTAATTTGTGGGAACTATATTCCTAAATAGAGTCGCATGCGTTGCAACTTGAGGAGTGTAGCAGTAGGCGCAATAGGGGCCCAAAGCTGAAATATTCATTTTCTGGAAACCGGTTTTAGCGGTCAGATGGGTCTCACTGTTGCTCGTAATTCAACATCCAACAATGGTCTACCGAGCAACAATCGATTTCGTTTCCACAGTAACGTAATCAAAATCAATCGTATATGAGATGGTATGCGCAATTCCTTTGTACATACTGTTATTTTTATCTTTATTGGCCTAAGTTTCTCATTTAAAAAATAAAAGTAGGTTTATGGAATCACCCTGATGTCTGTGTTTCTTCATGTCCGTATGTGTATCCTCCCAGCCAAAATCTTTTGAATGTCTGAACCAGTCTTCACGAAAGTTAGTATGTATATCATGGCACTATAGCCCATCTCAACGGCGTTTTTCATTAAATCCCTCCCATCATAAACATTAAAGCCTCTCAAATTTCTAAGGAAATACCCTTCACATTACTTGAACGCTTGTATTAATCTTCGCGAAACTTGGCATGTATGTCAT
This sequence comes from Cryptotermes secundus, assembly GCF_002891405.2. Classification (NCBI taxonomy): domain Eukaryota; kingdom Metazoa; phylum Arthropoda; class Insecta; order Blattodea; family Kalotermitidae; genus Cryptotermes; species Cryptotermes secundus. Next base: position 356,878 of record NW_019725414.1, on the reverse strand, counting down.
GGAACGTTATGCCATCTCTGTGGTGTACATCATGAAACACTCTCAGTACTCAATTTGTAGTGAAAGAAAAGTAGGCGATTATTTCTTCCCAGAACTTCTCGTTACATCTGTTATTTCTATAGCTGTGCTTAAGTAGGAAATGCATTTCTGACGCTACGGTCATAGCTCAATTTACAAAGAAATCCACCCACAATCACTCACTCGTAATTCTCACGGTCCGTTCCCGTGAAGAAATGGAACAGGAAGTAGGCAAACTTTCAAGTTTCCTTCTACACAGTATTCTTACTCAATGCCGGGAATAAAAGTATGATTTACGTATAACTTTCAGGAAGCCAATTCGCGTTGGTATGGTAACGAACACGATAACCACATTATCCTAATGGATGGTGCACATAAACAAAAGAAACGCATAACGTGGAGAGTTACAATTCTCAAAATCCATTCGAACAAAGCTTTATCAGCGTTTCGCACTCCAATACTTTTATTTCTTCCCTTCTGATTTCTTCTGCATGGGTCGCAAATAGAAGAAGTACGTCAAAATTCAGATATTGAAGCCTATTTTTCACTTTGTTGGGTCTAATTGTAGACAACTCACTCACTCATGGGGCTGAGCTCTTCTTGAGAAGCTGCCAATTGTGCAGCTTCTCAAGAACTTCCCAGCATTTTATGGAACCCGAAGGTTCATTACTGTGTTCACAAGAGCCCTCCATTGATACCTATCATCAGCCAGACCAATTCAATCCATGCCATCCCATCTCTACAACATCCATTTTAATACTGTCCACACACCTACGTCTTGGTCTTCCCAGTGGTTTCTTCCTTCTGACTTTCCCACCACGTCCTTCCCCCTTTGAGATTTTCCACTGTACGCAATCAACTGTACAACGGTTATTCTCAAAATGGGAAGATGACAAGACGATGTGAGAAACACGGGAATGCGAACAAAACATGGACTGAAACAAATGTACATGAGCTCCAAATAACAAGACAAATTACTCTCATATTCTTACGAGAACTGCTAACCGAGCAAGGATGAGAACCTTCTGATATTTCAGCTCAGTATCTGCATTCATATACGTATGGTAAGTACGATGTTGGCTTCAGTTCCATGGTTCAACAGCAGATGGGTCTGAAAGAATTATATTCCCAAAATATTATATGTATATAGAACGGCGTTCTTCCTTATTTCAAATGAGGGTCCCACATTATCTAGACAATCGGCTCAAAGATGGCGGTAAGTTTGTCAGCCTTACGCGCCTGCCGCCCTTTACTCCCCAGGAAAATTATTTATTTAATTCCTGGTGCTCATTTCTGTTATAGAGTCTTAATTTAATAAATATAAAAAAGGCAATACATTTATTCATGGATACAAGACTCTGAAGTTGTACTTGTTTTTTAATGTAATAATGCAGGTTTGAAGAAACTGTGACAGACTTCAACAGACAAGTGACTCATCTTCCTTCCTAAGTGTCATGTGTCTTTTAAAGTATGAATTCAAGTGCGAACAGCATTTTCCATATTTTGTTCCAGATTAACTGCAGTCGGATTACCGAGTGTTCACTGTACATTATGTATCTGTTCTACTAAACTGGCATAAAAAATAAATTATTAAATTGCTGTTATAATTATTAATCACAAACGTACTATTTGTTTTTCTTGCTATTACTGTCCTTAATATTTTCTTTGTTGTGTTATTACTTAAACAGGTCCGGTGGCTGTTGTCTTTGTGCTTCTGTTTGTTTGAAATATAACTGTCAGTATCTACACTGTGTTGTGCCTGTAACAGGCCTGGTGGTTGTTGTCTTTATGCTTCTGTTTGTTTGAAATATAACTGTCAGTATCTACACTGTGTTGTGCCTGTAACAGGCCCGGTGGTTGTTGTCTTTATGCTTCTGTTTGTTTGAAATATAACTGTCAGTATCTACACTGTGTTGTGCCTGTATCAGGCCCGCTGGCTATTGTCTTTATGCTTCTGTTTGTTTGAAATATAACTGTCAGTATCTACACTGTATTGTGCCTGTATCAGGCCCGGTGGTTGTTGTCTTTATGCTTCTGTTTGTTTTAAATATAACTGTCAGTATCTACACTGTGTTGTGCCTGTAACAGGCCTTGGAATTGTTGACTCTGCACACAAATAATAAAGAACTGATTTTAACTGAATTAGGTGGAAGATCCAGGCCGATCACAGTGGCCGCGCAGTCTAAGGAATGAAGTGTCTTCGTTGTCTCAAAATTTGGATCGTGGGTTCGAATCTCACTAGAGGCATGGATGTCTTTCTGCCTTCATTCTGTGTCTGTGTTGTCCTGTTTGCAGGTAACGGCCTTACAACGGACTGATTCCCCGTCCAAGGAGTCCCACCGTCTGTGTATGGGATTAAGAAACTGAAAAGAGGCCATGTTCCAAAGTGCTGTAGAGACAGAGGGACAGAGAGGAATTTCCAGTCCGTCAGCAAGACAGAGGGACAGAGGAAGTTCCAGTCCTTCAGCAAAGTCTCTCATCGCTTCTAATTGCATACGTTAACTTCCTTATGACTTCATCAGAAATGCTGTTTCTTTCTATGGAAGATCTCCCTTTTTCAGATCTAGCTAAATTGTTTTTCTATTTTATTTATTACTATTTCTCGTTGTACTTGTTTGTACGTATTACGGACTTGTGTGTGAAAGGCCACTGCTTTTGGCAAGCACTATTAAATTGCATTAGTATTGTAATAGCTGTTATTATATTCCATCGCCTTTTTTTGTTTCTCAGTGTGAGTTTACGTATTTTCATCGACGATTCTGGCCTTAAGAAAACCACGGCGAAAACCAAATCTACACAGGAAGAAGGGGAATGAAACAAGCCTACAAGGAAAAAATATACCACGCTGTACTAAACTGTAATGTTCCTACATTAGTAAATCTGATACATGTAAAGTAGTGTCTGGGAAAGAAGGTGTTGCATTCAAACCGTTGATATATTTTACAGGAGGAGACACGCAGATTTTCTAAACAAACGTAATCTGCATAAAACTTCCAAACCATTTCAGCTAGAGACCTCGTAGTAACTTTGGTGTTATAAGGCGGCTACAGCCCTCAGACTGTGGGGGCTGATACTCCTTTCTGCAAAGCCTTTGTCCCCCTAATGCAGAGATACATCCGATGTTTTGCCACTGGACATCAAAAGCTCGATGACATCTTCCATCCAGCTGCTCTTAATGGCTTCAGGGAGTTTGTATCTTAAACACACACACACGCACGCACGCACGCACTATGTAGCTCAGTCAGCACAGAACAGTGGCTAACAGCCGAAGGCATTCATTCAACTCCAATACAAGTACAGAGTTCATATACATGGAGCCATCTGAAAGCTATAATGACAGATTTTCAAGGCTTTCTCTGTCACTCCTCATACACGCTGGAAGATCTTCCTAAAACAGACAATGCACTTCGTTTCAAATTCATGAAAAAAAAAGGTAAAGTTATCCGTGTACTAGGCCGTGTAGGCCCACAGGATTGTGAGACGTCAAGGCTCCCGCATTTTCTGCACAATAGGTTCACAGATGGCGGTGAGGTTGTCAACCTTACGCACCGGCCGTCCTTTACACCCCAAGGAAGATTCCTGGTGCTCGTTTCTGTTAATAGGGATGAGTCGACACCAAGGCAATAGTGCAGCTGGAAGGAATAGGTCAACTGAAAAATCCAATGACCTGATCTGGAATCGACCCCGTGTCCTTCCGGCTTGTAGCATAAAGCCTCAACCAACTACACTACAGTGTACCCCTTCCAATTCATGATTCACAGAAAATTCTGTTTTGGATCTGAGGTTCTTACAGCCGTGAATTTGGAAAGAACAGTTTTTATTCTGATGTTTCGGAGGAACATATCGTCTCCATGTTCGGGGTTGATGTATAAGCCAAGCAAAATATACGTAAGAAGCAGGGGGGGCGTCGGCAGAGCTCTTCTTGAGACCTCCATCTCGCGCATTTCTTGCTTAGCCTAGCCTTCGTCCCTCAAGATTGGGGCGATATGTTCCTCCGAAAGTTATTTTCGAACTACGGAACGTTATAACTTGGAACACTGCACTCTTCACAGCAATTCTACTTATATGAGCTAACTTAAAGAGTATCTTTAAATAAAAATGGAGGGAACGCCGTCACTCATAACATGATTCGTCACAGTTAAGCCTTCATCAGGTAATTTGTTAGGAATAAACAATTAATGATGGACGAACATATAAAAAGTAAAATTCTAATATAAATTTGTTGCATGAATTAGTTTGCAACTAACTTAAAATCCATATACTCATTAGATTTAATATTAAAAATATGCATACACGTATTCAATTAAAAATATAAAAGTAAGACAAGGAAGGATATCGCTATAAAAGATAGGTGGACTTTCCAAGGTTTGGGTAGGAAACATTGGTGGCGGGGGATTTTAGAAAATATTGGATTGAGGTGAAAACGTGTGTATTTTTATATTTAAGGGTAGTGCATATTGATACCGAGGCGACGAAGTGTGGATAAACAGAGGCCCAGTATGGCTTCCAACCGGTAGCTATCGGAGCCATTACTATTAGCGGTTGATTTTTAATCTGAATTTAACAACTAGCCCCGGTCTCCCTTACTATAAGTAACTCGCTACAATGCGGTAAACAGAGACGAGGTTGAGCGAGCATTGAAATACCACGGATAAGTTTACTAAAAGAATGTCAATCCTCGCGGCGCGCTCCAGTGGAGCTAGCTAAAAATAATGTTAGTGTGCAGCCCGATGCACTGCTCTGCTCTGCATTTCTCACAGCTTCGCCGAGACTTGCGGCTACAGCCGGGCTGCTTCCTGTCTCCTCGGTCTCACGTCCATAGCTCAAACCAGACACATGAATTAATCCATATTTTACAATTAACAAACGGAGCGGAGTCGTTTTTGGGAAGCTAACAGTAGCTCAGCTGGCTAAGAAATTATCCACCTTTCATTCACTCTGTGTTCACAAGGTCCCGCAATCGGATCCTATCCTGAACCTCGCAAATCGGGCCATAACTCGCATAATATTTCCTTAAACTCTATTTTAATATTATCCTCAGAGAACAGATTGTTGTAGCAGTGATGTATTCCGGAGGTGATGGGTTCGAATTTCCAGCGCACCGGATATCCTGAGGTGTTTCATGGTTTTTCTCAGATCCCCAGGCCTTGATTTGGTCCCGACCGCTTTCTATGTCATAAATCAGCTGGCGCCATAGTTCAAGAGCTTAGTCGCTGGCTTCCCACCGCGGCGGCCCGGGTTCGATCCCGGGTCTGGTCAAGTGGGATTTGTGGTGAACAAAGTGGCACTGGGGCAGGTTTTCTTCGAGTACTTCGGTTTCCCCTGCCAATCTTCATTCCACCAATTGCTCCACAATCCCCCTCGCCTAATATCTGGGGCAGGTACAATAGGCCAGAAGTGGCCGCAGTACAAGGGACTTAGTCGCACCCCACTAGCAATAAAACAAAATTCATAAATCATCCAACTATCCGACACTAGAGCCTCTCGATACTGAAAGCGTCGTTAAATATCCTACAAAGGAAATATCTTCTCATCTATGGCCTAGGTTCGATTCACGGTACGGGGAAGATGTTTCTCTTTCTCCACAGCCTTCACACCGGCTCTGGGGGCCCACCCAATCTCCTATCTAATGGGTTCCGGGGGCTCTTTCCACGGGCGAAATCCGGCCGGACTGTGAAGCTGACTACTCACTTCCATCTAGTGCCGAGGTCAAGAACAGTAGAGCTATACCGTCACTCCCGTATGTCTTCATGGCATAGTGCTTAATTAAGCACGGGGACAACCTAACCCTTGTCTACGCCTGGGTCCCTCGAGTGGTCCCGATTTGCCTGCATCGTGTAGAGGGGTGGAGGTACAGCTCCACGACACGCGAGTCTTGCAAACAGACAGACTTTACCTTTACCCTGACATCTTATCTTCTCCCTGCGTGGCCCTGTAAGTCCCGCCCGCTTCAGTTTCCTTAACTGGGCCCCCAAAAAAATATTTGATGAAAGTAGATCCTACAAGTCGATCGCAGTGGGCATTCGATCTAAGACATGAAATGCCTTCGCTCGCTCGGAATCTAGGATCGTGGGTTCAAATCCCACTTACGGCATGGACGGGAGATCGGCCTTACAACAGGCCGATCTCCCGTCCAAGGAGTCCTACCAACTGTCTTAGATTAAGAGAAAATAGAATTTACTTAGCTCGACACCGTAAAGATATAAGCGGAGCAGATTAACAGCTCCCCAAAACGGTTCTCACCCTTCCTTGTATTCATGCCATCTCCTCTGTACTCTGTTCTCAAACACGCTGAACCTACTGTTCTTCCCTTTAGGTAAGAAAGGAAATCATCAAATGTGTAAGGGTTATTGGTAGGGGATGCGCGGTAGCGTAGTTGGATGAGGCACTATGCTACAAGCCTGATTGTTGCGGACCCTTCCATCGGCACTATAGGTCCTAAGTCGACTCTCCCTCTAACAGAAATGAGTGCCAGGAATGTTCCTGGGGGGGAGAGGGGTAAAGGTCGGCAAACTGGCGCGTAAGGCTGACAACCTCACGGCCATCTGTGAGCCGATTGTCTAGAAAATGTGAGATCCTCGACGTCTCACAACCCTATGGACCTCCACGACCCGTTACAAGGATAGCTTGACCTTTTATTTTTTTTTGTATTAGGGGTAGGGATAACCTACTTTATGATGCAGATCAAGTGTTCGGTCTTCATGAGTAGCGCGACAATTGCCATAACGCCTCTAAACTTATGGCATTCCTGCGTGGTATAAGGATCGACAGGTTTATTTAATCACTATATTTTACGCTCTGTTTGGGAATCATTACTTTCGCTCATTTAATAACCCAACAGCCCATACACAAAGTATTTTATTAAGAATCTTCAGCCTTAACCCATCCACGGTCACACCGCTTTATAGTCTCACAACTTCCACATTAATAATTTTTTTTTATTTAACTCCAATAATTATACAATCTATCTATTAAGTGTGGATAATAAGTACATTTTGTGGTTTACATATAGAAAAGGAAAGAGAACTTGTCGTGGTGAGCATGTTCCAATGAACATGCTCAATACTTATTTTAACTGCTTAGTGATATGCAGTTAAGTGTTGAATTATTCAAATCTGGTGGGTAAATCTGATGGTTTAAATCTGTTTAACCTCCTGATTTCTCCTTCGTCGTCGAGCAGCTTTTGTGCCAAGTCGTTCGGATGGGCCTGGAGTCTGATTTTATACTTTTTGCTGTGTTTTTTTATTTCATCTCGTACTGTTGGTACATCTAAGTCCTTGTGTAGTACCGTGTTCGGCACATACCACGGTGCGTTAACTATTATTCGTAATACTTTGCTTTGAAATCGTTGGAGAATTTCTATGTTTGAGTTACTGGCTGATCCCCATAATGGTATCCCGTACGTCCATATCGGTTTGAGCATGGTTTTGTACAGTAAGATCTTGTTTTCTGTCGATAGCTCCGACTGCCTTCCCAGCATCCAATACATCTGTCGGAATTTTATTCCGAGTTGTTTTCTTTTGGTGTGAATGTGTTTTTTCCATGTCAGTCGTTTATCCAGGTGTATACCAAGGTATTTGGCGTCTTCTGCTTGTGGTATCTGAGAGTGATTTAACGTTACTGGAGGACAGGTAGTGCGTTTCATGGTGAACGTTACATTCGTAGACTTATTTTCATTTGCCTTCATACGCCACTTTTTCAGCCAGTGTTGAATTTTATTTAGGTGGTCTTGTAAGTTCCTGGATGCGGATAGAGGATTGGTATGAGATGCCAGGATAGCTGTGTCATCTGCAAACGTGGCTGTTGTTGTCTTTCTAGTTGTTGGTAGATCTGATGTGTAGATCAAGTATAGCACTGGTCCTAAAACGCTACCTTGGGGTACGCCAGATGATATTGGGTATAGGTTTGTTAATGCCTCCTGTTGCTTTACAAAGTAGTATCTATGTGTAAGATAGGATCTCAGAATTGCGTACATTTGATGCGGAAGTTTCTGTTTCATTTTGTAGCATAGTCCTGCGTGCCAGACCTTGTCAAAGATAAATTTTATAAAGCTGTTCTTTGGGGTGATTACTTTCCTTGATGTTTATGCAGGTTTATATAGCCGTGGACACTCACTCACTCACACACACACACACACAGGGACAACCTGTTTGCTTAGAACTGTCAACTCAGGTGATGACTAAATGTAAACTAAAATTTGTGATACCACAAACAATGTCAGGTAAAAAAGGCAAAGCTATCCCTGTAACGGGACGTGCAAGCCCATAGGGTTCTGAAACGTTGAGTGTCCCACATTATCTAGACAATCGGTTCAAAGATGGTAGTAAGGTTTCCAGCCTTACGCGCCGGCCGCCCTTTACCCCCAGGGAGATGCCTGGTACTCATTTCTGTTTGAGACTGAGTCGACCCCAGTGCGGCTGGAAGGAACAGGTCAACTAAAATATCCAATGCCATCATCGGGAATCGAACCCGCGACGTTCCGGCTTGTAGCGTAGTGCCTCAACTAACTGCGCTTCCGCCTGCCTCCCAGAATGAACGCCAAATCGCGGTATACTCGTGCTGGTATCTGTTATGTGTATTTGTTTGTTATTTTTTGTGCAGTTCCACACCGTTGCATATATTACGATCAAGTCTGCGTGATTATAGACAACTGTTCTGTCGTAAAGGGGGGGGGGGCTAAGTAACCCGTTAACCACTTAAAAATCTGCCGCTTTGGCTCGGGTCCGCTGTTCTCCGGAGAAGCTAGAGGGGATGCAGGACGCACAGGGGAAGGCGCGTGCTGTGAAGGATGAGAGGTCCACTGACGTTGCACCACATTTCTTCCTGTTCTACTGTATTCGTCTGACCCTATGTACATATATACACACACAGTCACTGCCGGCGTTTGTCGGGTGCATTGCGCTTAGATACGTACTCCTTCGGTCGGATGTAGTTACACTCATTGCACCCGCCTCCGGGTTTCTAGTCCTCTCCCTTTCTCTCTTTCCCTCCTAAGCCTGGTCCATCTATTATTCCTCCTAACTCCCTGTTGGCTTACACTTTAATAATATCATGCTCAATGTCCATGGCTATACGGAGTAGTTCCACTTGCTTGTGGGGACGATACTGGCGCACACCACCAGCCAACACCCTCTCGGCGTCATCTCGGTGATAGCCTTCGGTTCTCTCTCTCTCTCTCTCTCTCTGAAGTTGTGGCTGATCACGTAGTAACAATACTAGCAGGGTTGAACGTGAAGACGATGCTGAAGATAGCAATAAATAAATATATATCCATCGATCATGATAATGATAATCCCTTTTTATATTTTCTTCTTGCTACTCACCGGCTTCCGGGTGCGTATACACCCCCCATCATGACGTGATTTTGGTTGGGGTGGCTAGCTCTCATTGGCTGACTGGCGAAGGGGATTTGCGTTCCCTAGCCTACTACCCTCTCTGACTCAGAGATTTCTTAGTGTCCCAGCGCCTTCCTGCTCTACTTTCTTTAACCTCTTCCTTGTCGTCAGCATTAGTAAGCTGACACTGTAACATTCTGGTTAGCTGGCTATTGCCTAACTGGTCTCACTACCTTCATAGCAATTCCTGCTTCCTTGTACATTTCATTTGTCTATTTCTTAACCTTAATTTCTAAAAACACCTATTCTTAATTAACATAGAAATATCCACTCGTACATAAAGTTTGGGGCATAACAACATCCCTGAAGAGATTTCAGACACTTCATATCCCCCAGAAGTTCTGGACAACCCCCAAAACAGTTTTTTACCTATTACTCACAAACCTTTCGTCCATGCGTATACACCGCTGACCAAAAAGTATCAGACTTTATTTTTTGCCACTGTAAGTAATGGCCAAAGGGGTGGGGAAACTGAGCGTAGTGGCGAAAGGGACTTTCATGCGCATGCGTGACTTTTTGCTGACACGCAACACTGCCGGATGCGTCTGTGGCTGCCAGATGACGAAGTGATGTAACACGTGTTCGTCGCATTCTGTTTCGCTCAAAATGACGGAACGCTTGGAGCAGCGGTACTGCATCAAGTTTTGTCAGAAATTTGGGGATACCCAAGCAGAAACAATCCGCAAAATTCAGCAGGCTTTCGGCGATGATGCAATGGGGGTCACTCAAATTAAAGAGTGGTTCAACCGTTTTATAGATGGCTGTATGTCGTCGGACGGTGACCTGCGTTCTGGGAGACAGTCAACGAGCCGAAATGCTGATGTCATTGAAAAAAGTGCGGGCGGTGACCAAGGAGGACCGTCGTTTGACCATCCGGGAAGTTGCTGATGAAGTTGCGATCAGCAGAGGTTCCGCAAACACAATTTTAACTGAGGATTTGGGCATGCGAAGAGTGGCGGCAAAATTTGTGCCCAAGCTGCTTTCACCGGAGCAGCAACAACTCCGCCTTGAGGTCGCGCAGGACATGCTGGAGTGCGCCAACAGGGATTCTGAGTTCCTGAAGACTGTGATCACTGGTGACGAGTCGTGGGTTTACGGATATGACTCGGAAACCAAGGTCCAGGCGTCACAATGGAAGCATCCAACATCCCCGAGGTCCCAAAAAGCAAGACAGGCTCGGGGCAATGTGGAGGTGATGCTGACTGCTGTGCATCATAAGTACGCACCACTAGGCCAAACTGTCAATAAGGAGTACTACCAAGAAGTCCTCCCCCATCTTCGTGATGCAGTTCGGCGCAAGAGACCGGAGCTGTGGGATGCACGCAACTGACAACTGCATCATGACAACGCCCCAGCTCATTCATCACACCTAATCCAGGCTTTCCTGGCCAAGCACGGCATTCCGCAGGTTCGCCAGGCTCGCTACACTCCTGACATGGCTCCTTGTGATTTCTGGCTGTTCCCGAGATTGAAGACACCGCTAAAGGCTCCCGTTTTGACAGACGCGAGGATATCATACAGAACGCGACGGCGCAGCTGCACGCCATTCCAGAATTGCTTCCAGCGATGGAAGGACCGCTGGGCTAAGTGTGTGGAGTCACAAGGGGCCTACTGTGAAGGGAATTAGGTACTGTAACCACCCAGATACAGAACTCTGTTTTCCTGGCCCAAGGTTGGATGTTTTTTTGGACAGAACAGTATACCTGCAGATGCTTCCGTTTAACGAAGCGTGGTGGGAGGGGTGAAAAAGTCTTACTCTATGTCTGTCAGAGTTTTCGGGATATTTAATGTCACTCTGCCGAAAGTAAAGGACAATTTTTTCCATATCCTCAAAAAGGGAGAGAATTTACATTGCAACGCACTTATTAACTTACATACATTTATATTACTTTTTATATAAACATCATAAGATCAACATTGCAATGTTCCGTGAGCACTGCGCCAGGGCAGACCTAAATGATAAACAATATCTGAAACAAACATTTATTGGGGAAACCTGGTGACGTACACAGCCAACACAGACACGAGATGAGCACTTGAGCACAAAGAAATACCGAGAAAACTACGTCATACGACGACTTGCACAGACCGAAACACCAATGTATTCTTCTCGTTGTTTGTTTTTATCATTACTGCTCTTATTATTTTATTATTAATAATAATTTTATTGCAAATTGTCACATGTATGAGTGACTGTACACTGGATTCGTGCTGGGGTCTTCTCGTATTCTCTCGGCACTGACAGCGCAGAAAACACCGCTCATTATTATAGTTCAATTATTGCCATGGGAACATGTTTGTAGCCGTTACTCAGTAACGACTTTTGTGTATTTGCTCATTCCGCGACCGTTGTCTAGCAACGAATCTATATGCCACATTACTGTAAAGTGTTAGGCGACTCCTCAACATTTTATGTAATTCCACTTTCGAAAATTTGTACGCCTATTAATAAACTTCGTATGCGCTAGAAATGTCATATGAACAAAATAATATATATTTAGAGCGCCAGAAATTGCTTTACAGGGAATATTATAACGGTTTTCAATCAGAAAGGGAAATAAAGTTGATGAAAATCCAAAGCAAAACAAATTAATCTTCGTCAGATGACATTTGTGTTACTTCGCTACGACGCGGAGTTGAAACGAAAGACTTTGCGTCAAACATTAAAGGCTTCCTACACAGATTACAATTACAAGGCTAACGAGGAAGTTACGATCAAGCCCAACGCTTCTGTATAGGGGCCGAGGAATAACACGCGTCAGTACTACTAGCCTCGTTTCGCTCCAGCGCCCCTGATTCGATGTCACTTGTTTCCGACGCGGTATGACACAAATGTTCAATTAAGCTCGAGCAACCCTGTAAACAGGGAATGCTACCCCGATAGTTAACGTCAGTCGTTTCAAACTGTTCATCCCTTTACTACAGTTATTGAGGGTTCCAGGGCCCTAGTGAAGTTAAACGACCCTGTTATTTGATCTATGAAACTTGTACAATCCTAGGGGCTGGATGACCGAGGGGTTGGAGTTCGAGTCTCTCTCTCTCTCCTATTGTTCCCACTTCAGAACATTTCAGTTTCTTAATCATAAGACAGTCGGTAGGTCTCCTTGAATTGGGGGTCAACTCGTCACAAGGCCGCTACATACACAGAACAGCACAAACAGAATAAAGGAGGGGCAGAGATATATACATTGAGTGGGATTCTAACCCATGATCCCAGTGTTCGGGCGAGCGAAAAAAGTTCATGCCTTACACTGCGAGGCCAGTGATCAGCTCGAATTCTGGTAGGGTTAAGAATTTCCTCTTCGCCATGCCGTCCAGACCGGTTCTGGGGCCTACCCAGCCTCCAAGCCAAGGGGTACCGAGGGCTCTTTCCCCGGGGATAAAGCCGCCGGGACATGAAGCTGACCGCGCACTCCCGACTAGTGTCGAGTCAAAAAAACGTGGATCTATACACCTCCCATACGCCTTCATGGCGTAGTGGTTAATTAGTTAAGCAAATGGACAATTTTACTTTTTTACCTTTAAAACCTACTTTACAATAGGGACCCTCTGAAGAAGTACGGCCCCACTTCATGGTCTGATGTTGTAGAATGGGGCCTACGTTATATGAAGAATCCGGATATTTCAATCTGACAATCTTACTTTAAAATAAGGACGAAACTGTTTAAAACTGAAGAAAACTACATTCATAAAATACGGTAACTTGTTATTTTTAGGCATCGAGGACTCAGAAACGTCCCAGAGGTCTTCATGGCGTAGTGCTTAATTATTTAAGCACGGGGACAACTTTACCCTTTTTTTTTTTTTTTAATAATACGAAACCCAACTGTATGAAACTGGACAGCCTTGCTTTATAACATGGACCAAAACTTTTGCCTGGAGAACCTGAACTGTCTGGTTTCGGGATTGCTAATAAATTGCGGATTCTTTAAGTCTTTCTAATGTCCGTCCTGAAAAGCAAGACTACAAATCCACATTAAGGAAAAGTCTGCCTGTCCAAATTGACAAAAAGAAAAAGTTTGTATCGCTGGATGCTTTCTCCCACGCTCCCGGCAACGAAGCTTGATGGATACAAGCATTCACCACTACATGCAACGTCCTTCCATTTGTATGCACAGCACACACTAGAGTTGGAACAAGTCACCAGAGTCAGCTCTCAGTTCAGACGTGACCATGCACAGAAATGGAACTCGCATGAAAGAATATTTATTTATATTTCATTCGCTTATTATCACGTGTTAAAACTTTTATATTTAAAATACAGAAGCTAAGAAGATTCATCGTCATGTAAACCTACGTTACATTCTCTCCTTTAGCGGCAATGAAACGGCTGTCATTTCAACTTTGGCCTATGACTCTACACGTGCAGATTACTCTGAACAACGCGGAGGAACACAGTTTTACTTGAAGACCAGCGAACCGCAAACAAGACGATGTACTGCGTTGTAGTACGCTACTCGACGGTGTTATATCAGTTGCTAAGGCGCTAATAAAATTAGTCGTAACAAGATGTATTTCGGAAAATGGGTTGGAATAACAGAAATACTACACGACATATCAGTGATAACATTCTTTCCTAGGGGTGGGATAATGTAGGAACCAGCCCCTACTGGGTACCCAAGTCGCCATTAAAAGCTACATTAGCATTATCAGAACCCATTCCATATTCATGTACTGATTGATTCAGTCGAATTCCTGTTGTTCCCTCTGGAGCGTAGGGGGTGTGTGAAACGCCATACACAATCGGTAGGACTCCTTGGATGGGTGATCAGTCCGTCGCAAGACCGCTTTCTACACACAGAATAAACGCACAAAAATATTCATGCTTCGAATGGGATTCGAACCCACGATCCCAGTGTTCGAGCGAGCGAAGACGGTTCATACCTTAGACCAGAGGTCTCCAAACTTTTCGAAACGCGAGCCACATTAGGTAATTCAGCACTTTCAACGGGCCGGATAAAATGAGAAATTAATAACTCTAGTTATATGAGTTTTATTGAAAGCACAGAATTTCATAAACTAAATACAAAGTACGTGAGAATAAATTATCGTACGTATATTAATGACAACAGACAGTAGCACCAAATGTTCATATTTTCATCACAAATTATAATAAAACAATTAATGTGAATGATGGAACTCTTTTTGCATTCTTAAAATCTGATTAAATTAAGGTTCAAATTTTGAAACGCTAATCACAAGTAGCGACTTTAAATGTTCAACGGATAAATTTGCCCTGTATTTCGACTTGATGTACTTCATCTGGGAAAAAGTTTGTTCACACAGATATGTCGTCCCAAAAATAGAGATAAATTTACAAGCAAATTTCTTTAAATTTGGAAATTGCTCAGAGTTCAGAAATTTATAAAATTCAATCAAATTTCCTTCCTTGTATTTGTCTTTAATATGATAATTTTCCTGAAGTTCAATAATTTCCATTTGAATTTGACTTGGGTCATCTGCAGCATCACAGTCAAACGGATTTTGAAACAATCTAATTTCCTGAGCACTGAACTCCAAATCAGCAAATCGCTTCCGAAATTTTTCTTTCAAATCTGAAATGACTAAATTTGCAAACGAGGAAGGAAAGTCAGCTTCACCCTTTTTATGCAACTCTGCACAGTATGGCATACGAACAAAGTTACAATTTTTCACTTGGCTTTCCAGAAGTATCAACTTTGCTCTGAATGCCTTGATAAGTGCAAATAAATCACAGACTAAGTTATTTTCACCCTGCAACTTTAAATTCAAATGGTTCATACGGTTCACCAGATCAGCAAAAAATGCTAATTTCTAAAGCCACTAGGTATCTGATAAAAGTGGTTCATGATGGTTTTTCTAGGTAAGAAATATATCAATTTCATACCTGAGCTGAGAGAAGCGCGAAAGAACCTTTCCACAGCTAAGCCTTCGCACTGCAGTATAATATGTCAGGTCGGTAAGCTCGGAATCACATTCCTCGAGAAAAGACCGAAACTGGCGATGGTTAAGTGCATGACAGCGAATGAAATTAACGATGGAAATAACAGGTTTTGAAAGAGCTCATATCAACTTGTTTTCCACAAAGGGCTTGTTGGTGGATAACACAGTGAAGAAACATTGGCCGATCGATGCCGAACAAGTACGAAGAAATACCGCGCAGTATACGGTCCAGAATTAGTAAAATTGTAAATAATATAAACATATGGAATATCAATATATTTTAAATACAATCTTAATTAATGAATTTGAAATCTATGAACAGATATTTTTTTACCAATACGCATTGGAAAATTAATTCAATTGGGGCATTTCTGCATAATTCTTTCGCGGGCCGGATAAAAACTCATCGCGGGCCGGATGTGGCCGCGGGCCGTAGTTTGGAGACCCTTGCCTTAGACCATGCGGCCGCTATGATCAGCCATCCCCTATTACAAGCCAGTTAAAATCAGGGGTTGTTACGTTTGCTGTCATATTATTATTATTGTTATTTTTGTTATCGTAATATAAGGTTAAAGTTTTGCCTGTGCATAATTAGTTAAGCATTACGCCACGAAGATATGGGGGAGTGGAGGTATAGATTCACCATTATTTACCTCGACACTAGACAGAGGTGAGTGCTCAGCTTCACGCCGCTGTAACCCCTGGAAAATCGCTCGCTATACTAATTTCATATGAGGCTGGGTGGGCCCAGAGCCGGTATGAACACTGTGAAGAAAAGAAAATTCTTGCCCCCGCCGGGAATAGAAAACGGGCCGTCCAGACCTTAGCTCGTCGCTATACTGACTGAGCCATCGCGAATATCACTGTCATATTATTATATTACTGGGCGCCGGGATAGATCAGTTATCATAGTGATGCCCTACGTGCTGGACGGCCGGATTTCATTCGCGGTAGGGGTAAGAGATTTTTCTTTATTCTACAGCGTTCAGACCGACTCTGGGGCTCAATTTGCCTCCTACGGGTACCGCGGTATATTACCTCGGGTTTAAAGCGGCCAGAACGTGGAGATGACCACTGACCTCCATCTCATACCGAGGTAAATACTGTGAAGCTATACCTCCACCAACCACAACAACCACCACCACCATTAAAATACTCTAAAGATTTCTGTAATTATAACACATGTAAAGTCACTAAGTCTTTTCAGGCTGACTTCCAATTCTTCTTCAACTATCAACTTCCCGTGGTTATGTCCTACCGGCAACTGACGCTCAAGTGCTTCGATTATTATAGGAATTTCATTATATAGCCGAGGCACAACCACACAGAAAATATATTTCTAATGTTGCGCTGCGCAGACTAAATGGAAAACACAAGTCACGTGATCGCTATCCAGTTTACTGATTGGCGCGCTGACTGCTACCCAGCTCGTATTCGTACACTCTGACACAGTTTCCAATGTTGAGCGTTGGAAAGTGTTTACCGAGTCGTTGCCTGGCAATGCTTTAATCAAATCTGTTACAATCTCATCATCATCATCACCATCGTGACGAAATTTGCCGTCAAAAGTTAGCACTCCTGCTTCCTATTCGGGATGTGCTGGGTTCAAATCTCGAAGTGGAGACAGGACACCTGAAATATATTTTTTTTTACCTTTATCAATACGTCTATATAAATGTCGGGATATTATCTCAAAATAGGCCATAATCGCTTCCGAATCATTCCCCAATTCATTATTCATTAATTATCTAACCATTTATACAGGGTGTTTCACGACTTTAGGGCATAACTGCAGGAGGTGATTTCCTAGGTCTCTGTGATCAAAAAGTTCATATAAACATGTGTCCGATTTTGGACGGTTACGGAGTTATGACCATTTTAAGCTCAGAGTAGAAGGTAACGATTACTGACATTAAACGGAACAAAATAATAAACCAGCATAATACGCGTATATGATACAGTTAAAGTATGAATGTAAAGTTAACTTCGCGAAATTACCTTTAATTTGAATTGATTGGTGCTTAAAGTGGATTTTCGAAAATGCCACCCCCGGCCGCAACACAGGCTGCCGCTCGGTTGTGAACCGCGCCGGACATACCAACCCACTCCGCCTTAGGTACCTCTAAAGTGTCGAGATAACGAGAGCGCTCTGTCTGTAGCTGGCTAAAAATAGCGACCCGCCAGCTGACAGACGCGGTTCACACGAGGGCGTGTACGGGAATGAAAAAACGGTCATAACTCCGTAACCGTCCAAAATCGGACACATGTTTATATGAACTTTTATGATCACAAAGACCTAGGAAATCACCTCCTGCAGTTATGCCCTAAAGTCGTGAAACATCCTGTATAGCCTGTTCTGAAATTTTTGTTGAACAAATGATTAAATTAACTGCAGTATCGACACCAACTGAAAGGATGTTTTATGATTATAGACAGGAAAATTTATATGTAATAAATGAACAAAAGTAACGAAGAACTAGACATTTAAACATACTAATTAAAATTCTTCTTCTTCTCATTCTATTCCTCTTGTTCCCACTTGGGGCATAATGTATCAGTGAAACGCTTCGTCTCATTTCAGTTTCTTAATGTAAGACAGTCGGTAGGACTCCTTGGACGGGAGATCAGCCCGTCGCAAGGCCGTTGCCTAAAACAAACACAGAATGAACGCAGACAAATATCCATGCCTTGAGCGGGATCCGAACCCACGATCACAGTGTTCGAGTAGGAGAAGACCGCGCGGTCACTCTTCGCTACTAATTACAATTAGAATAATAAAATATATTATTTGTAATTATCTGTCTTGTTTAGTAATTATTTGCGTGTGTCAAAAGCCCTAGAGTGTCAAACCGGTAAGGTTTCTGGTTTCTGACGTCATGACCAGGAGCAGCACAACGTGTGTAATAACAGCCTGTCGTTTGCGATTTGTAGCCCTCCTGCCGGGCCTATGTACACATCTGGGGCGCTAAGCATACAGGTTGGTAATTTCGGAGTGAAGCCGGCCGAAAGTTAGGGCTCCGCAACCGCTGAGAGGCATTAGCGGCTCGAAGCCCGTGCCTCTCTCCCGTTCACACCTTCAGGTACAAAACGTAAAGCGACAAGTCAATGCGTGCCCGAATGGAAGCACGTAACTTGTCTCCTTTGACGTCCAGCTTCCAACGGCCGGTTTAAGCAATTCAAATCGTCTGCAGCGATGAAAGCTGTTACATGCTGCTACCTTCATCTCTCACCGCAAGTGGCTTTCGTGTGGCAAGCCAAACCCGCGCTTTGCTGCTTTCCACGCTACTTTAATCCGTCAACTCTACGTCACAGCCTGTGCAGGCAACCTTACGGAACAAAAGTTCTCGGTGGGCAACTCTGAATTCCCCACCGGCGTATGAACATCGGATAGTCCTCTGTCCATCGTGGCCTTCTTCAGAGGCTTCACAGCCACATTCCTCCAATTCCTCGCTCCCAAGGCCCTTATATCCTGGATCACATCATCGTCCTAGTCCCTTCAGGTCTGGTATCAAAGACCTTCTTGACTGCCCTACTATTTTCCATAAGTATAATATGTCCAGCCCAGCTTAATCTGTTTGTTTTATATATTTCGAGGTCTAGTGGTCAAGAGTTCCTGGCTACAAATCCAGAGGTCCCGGGTTCGATTTCCGGCGCTATCAGATTTTCTGAGAAGTAGTGGGTCTGGAACGGGGTCCACTCAGCCTCGTGAGGATAATTGAGGAGCTATTTCAAGGAAATAGCGGCTCCGGTCTAAAGAACATGGATTAAAGGCCGCGGGGATCCGTTGCGCTGACCACATGACACCATCTATGCGTAAAAGTTGGCACTAACTTCGCCGACAAGCGGCGGTCTCTCTGTCGGTATAGTTCGCTTGCGGACTACAGGCCACGGAGTTTTATGCTTCGTAATATCTGGCTCGTTAAACGGCTTACACACTTAATGGTTACATCTCTTCCCTCATATTCTCTTATCCTGCACTGCTCCACAGATGCATCTGAGCACCATTCCTTCAAACAAACATAATAATCTTCCATCTGTCTCGGATAGCACCCAGGTCTCGCTCACTGGTTATCATGTGTGTCTTGTACATCAGCAATTTAGTTTCCCTTACGAGAAATTTTGTCTTTAGATGCTTCGTAAGTTCATACAAACATCTGCCTGCAGAAATGATATGTTTATTTGTCTCGGTGCTAACGTTATTTTTCAGATGACCTCCGATCCCAAATAAGTGCAGTTATGAACATTTTAAAACGTTTAGGAATCAATTTGTGTCAAGATTGGGGTCGCCTGCAGAGCCCTTCTTTGCTGCTAGCACGAATATTTTGCTTTTTCCTGGTTGATCTGTAAATGCATTTTTATGAATTATGAAGACCAAAGTACGTATGTCGAAATTACATCATACTTTTTAATGATGCCGTAACAGGATGAGCCACTAACTGACAACGGTAAGTATTCGCTCTCAAAGTAAAAGCAGTACATCTGAATGTATAGTAATATCATAAAGTAAGGTCAGTCACAAGCTGTTAAAGAAACAGCCTGCCATTTACGGAGCCGGAAGGTTCATTAGCGTGTTTGCAATGGCATGCCACTAAACACTGTCGTAAGTCACGTGAATCCGGCCCACATACATATTATTTTTTTTTTTTAGTTTTAATATTATTCTACATCTACAGTTAGGTCTCACACGTACTCCCTTCCCTCCGAGTGTTCTGACACATGCGTACTACATGATCCGGCCTGTAATCTTCCTTCATTTCGTCATCCTGACAATATTTGGAGCATGCGAATCCCGTGTGGAGGCGGGGTCGAATACCTTCACCGTAGATACGCGAGTCGTAAGAGGGTACGAAAATTGAACCCAGTGCCTGAGGATATAACCGGGCCACCCTGTTCCTGGGGGACTTAAATACGGCGACCTGACCCTCCGAGTTGTGGGAGTCTCGAATCTAAGAAAGTCGGACCTGAGAATGACTGCGCTGGTGAGGACCAGCAGCATTTGTAAACTACAGGCCCATCTTTTCCACAGAGATTATGTTACATAAGCACTGTGAAAGAAAGTGTTCAGCTGGAAAAAGAATTGTTGGTCGCGAGTCTCAAGTGGCTTGTCGCCAAGACGAACTCATTGGCGGTAAACCGTCAGTTGTAAAGTGACTTTGAATCTGACAATATTTGATGAGTGGTAAAAACATTATGTCGCTTATCATATAACACTCTCCACTATCTCGTAAATTCCTCCGCTTAGGGTCATATATTCTCCTATGCACCCTGTTCTTATGGGAACCCTTCTTTGCGGTTTATTTAATGATGCTGTTAGCGAACTCCGACTGCATAGCCCGGAATGTCTGGATGGAAGTGAGTAATGATCTATGTAGTAGGGAGCGGTCGCGCTCTTAAGTATGACATACAAGGGAGAGTTAGTAAATGGGTCACAAATGGATACAGAACGTAAAACATGTGATAATCGAACCTGAAAAGACATTTATATCTCTATATATCCTCCACCAACACTGAAACACTTGTCCCATCGCTTCACCAGAGCGTCGAAACCCGCAGCATTGAAGTCTTTTGACTGTTGTCTCAGACACTTCCGCACCTCCGTTTCAGTCTCTTCATCGTCAGAAAAAGGTTTGCCACATAGTTGTGAAAAAATTTACGCGACAAACACCTCCCAACATAAACAGGAAATATTTCTTTATTAATATCGTTTGCACTGAGTCCTTTAGCCCATAAAAAATGCATAACAGAACGCTTCTCTTCTGTAATACACGCCTCAAGCACGGTCGCCATTTTAACTATTCAAACGAGACTCTGAACATGCGCATGAGTTTCTGCTTCCTAGGCCGTCATGAAGCTGGACTGTGCTGCTACCTAGTGATACAAACAGAAAATTTATTGCGTTCATTACAGCTGTTTCACATCCATTTGTGACGTATTTACTCTCCCTCGTATTATCCTGACATTTGCCTAGAGAGACTGAAGAAAAAGAAGATCCTATCAGAACAGCGGCTATCCTTGCCAAGATTTGAAGCGAGTATTCCCGGATTCATAAATTCTGAAGTACTACCGCTTCAGCCAATTCGCTAGGTCGGGGGNAGTATTCCCGTGTTGAAAAATGCTTAAGTCTCCCCCCTCCAGCCAATTCGCGGGGGGGGGGGGGGGGGGTGTAATATGTTACATATGTCAGTGGGCACACAACCACCCACCCCTTCTCTGCGTGGACCTTGCAAATTGTACTCATACCCCCATTTTACCTCAATTCCAATAGACATTAAATAAAATTTGATATCTGTCAACTTTGTCAATATGTTTTAACAAACGTTCACATTCGTATTTCGGACTGTTCTTATAACGTGACGTTGCTGGATCAGGGGCGCTTCAGAAGCATGCTAGGATGCCATGATGGAGTCGATCCAACTACCTTGAATAAACGTTACAGTCCTAATTGTATCCGTTCTGTTAAAGTATGACGAGAAGTTCATGACGAGAACTGAAAATCCAATGGAAATTTACTCCTGAAACATGGAATAAATTTAATGACTCGGTCATTCATATTGTAACATGTATGTCCACTACTAGGCAAGTGCTGAGTAAATACTTGTTCCCACGGCAACTAGTATTAACAGAGGCATTTATGTGACAACACAACAAAATAGAGGAATTTCTAGAATACGGTGTTCTCAATATGTTTCCTGTGCGTTGTTTGTGCCGAGGGTTTAAATGGGACAACGAAGGTCGTTTGCGGCAGTCGTAGAACAAGAAACAGTATGAAGAGAGGCTTCGGTGGTCAAGATTGACTGTGATCTGTAGTAATTTGTTGTAACTGAAAAGAAGAGCCAATAAACCTAATCATCAATTCCAGAACCCATTATTATTCGTCACGCAAACAACTTATACGTGACAATATTCTGCTTACAGCTGCGAGTGAGGGGGCTGGACACAGTGGTGTAGGCGCAATCATACTTCCGAGCTGTATAAACATCATACCTCAGAGGTTGTGGTGATAAGATTCCGGCCGCCTTCACTCCGAAGGACAGAAATCCTAATCGAGGTTTCCATGATTTTCTTTATCCCCGAGAGACAAATGTGATATAGTACTCTAAAATAAGCTATGTCCGCGTCTTTCCACATCACTACGAACTCACCACCCACAAAGCGCCCTACCATTATATGCTGTGTAGCATGGGCAGGAAGCATTACTCAACAGCCCTCGGACCAAACGCTGGTATCCACTACAATATACTATCACGAATAAGATCGACTTAACAGAACATATTGTAACGTGTTTCCTTACTGAATACGCCTTTCGGATTATTAATTTGTTTATTTAACAACCTACAAGTCTCGGCTACAATTACTTACAACACTGTTGCGGGGTTTCACACACTTTATAACCCTATTCGCAAATCAGTTCACTCTATCTTCATTAGGCTACACGTATTAATTACGATTCGGGAGCTATGTAAGTGTCCCTGTATCACACACTCACTGTCTTCGGCGGCTGCTATATTTCACGGCGCCACTCCTTAACACACACTAACTCGTTCACTGCTGACTGGAGAACTCACTTCGGCGGCTGATACACTTTAACTGACTTCAACTGCACTCGGCGACGGCCATATTTCAACTCACTTCGTAGGCAGTGTGGTTCACTTATACAGGGTGTCCCAGGAGGAATGTGCCAAACTTCGGGAGAGTGTTCCTTATGTTATAGTATGCCGATACAACCCAAAACACCTATGTCCAAAGTTGAACGGTTACGAAGATAATGGCCCGAGAAAAGTGTGGTCTTCTGGCGAGTTCACGCACTGTACCTGTCAGCTGGCATGTCTTATCTACGTTTGTCCTTGAGTGTGGTGATGGCAGCTCACGTTAGCCCCATACACTCGCATACCAGAACGCGCAGTCAGCAATGTTACGTCAGCGCTTGCCATTCATGCGTCATGTATAGTGCTTGGAACTCTTAACGAAAATTTTGACATGGCGTGCGAGTTTTTTGCAGTTCAATTTAATGGCTTCATGCCACTCACAAGTTAGTTGGATGTTACGTACATTATTAACATTACAGAAACCACATATTCCTGCCAGTTTTAACATGTATTTTGTAATCAACAAGTGTGTAACACAGTCAAAGTTTCACACTTCTCTGGCCATTATCTCCGTAACCGTTCAACTTTGGACATAGATGTTTTGGGTTATATCGGCATACTTTAACATAAGGAACACCCTCCCGAAGTTTGGCACATTCCTCCTGGGACACACTATATAGTCGCAGCGCCCGCCTGTTACGCAATCGGTACCGCTGTTGGCTGTTGCCCGTGTCACAGCTGCGTTGCATGTTACGTCACAGTGGAGGGGGGGGAACGACGGAGCGCTGACTCACGAGCCACGTCACTGCTGGGGGGAGGGGTTCTCCGTCACATGTCACAATATGTTTGTATAACGCTAAGTTTTTCCTACTCTATCGATTTCCTATATACAGCTTTGGTTTATTTAACGACGCTGCCAGTAGCTTTATATAGTGGAGGGAAAATGTGGTAGCCCCTAGCGGCATGCAACATGACAGTGCTGAAATCCATGTTTCTCCGCTAGACGGAGACACCTGTGTTATTGCATCATCTACAGGCTAATGCGTGGAAATTGTACGGCACTCACACTGTGACCAATAGTCATCTGTGACCGGAGTATAGCTGGCAATATTTTCGGTTATGTCTGGATGCTACTCGGTTAAAACCTCAAAACTCTCTCTATTCCAAATATGTACTCTGAATTCTTTCTTGTTCTTTTTTAGCTCGACATATATCCAGTAGAATGTGCAAACTTCTGTATCCAGTAGAATGTGCAAACTTCTGTCATAAGTTTTATAAAAATAAATAACTTCATAAAGTTTGCGTTTCTGATACACGTTACAATGTTTTGTTGTTATATTATTGATTAATCGTACATCAACAAGAGTGAAATTAAGAGAAGCGTAGAGGGGAAGAGGGCATGAAACAACACTTAGAGAAACTAATATCGAAGGAAATGTCCTTGCGAAAAGCTGCTGAATTTCTCAACGCGCCAAACCTTTCACTCCGGAATAAGCTGAAGACGATAAATAGTGACGTGAAGCAAAACTGAAAGCGAAAATGGGCATATCTGAAAATACTTTTCTCAGAAAAGTCTTAAGGACGACGGTTCAGTCACATTAAAGAAAGAGACAGCCGCTCAAAGCCGTTGTCAAGTTAGGCGTTCTTGTGACTAGACTATGACTTGGCCAAAGAGTTGCATATTCCTCGTAGATATCATATAATTATGTAATTAGGTGTCCTGGGAAACTCTTCTGTTATAAGTCAATTGACATTCTCCATTACGCTTGCAAAAGGCTGATTCCACAGGTTTCATGACGGCAGTAGGATTCAACGAATATCAAAGCCTTGTGATAGTTCTTAAATTAGATGAACCAACGAAGAAATACTTTTCTGCTCCATCCCTCATGTTCAATACGGACGAAACCGGAGTGTCAGGTAAACAGCAGAATGACAGACGCGAAGCTGGACCTACACGACTCGTGCTTTCGGCGAACATTTATTTTTTGTCAATGTAAGGGAATTTGCACGAATATTCGTCATTCACCCAGGTGTCGAGGGTTGGAAGCAAATGGGACACGGAATCGAAGGATGAATTCTCTGTCTCTCTCGGTTAGATAGACGAACTGAATCCATCCCACACGATATTTGCACTGGGCGGGAAGTTCGTATAATACGGACTGATTCTGATTTCCGTGGCCTATAATTTTCAAACCGGAAACAAAAAACTAAAACTGATTATGGAATAATCCTCTCTTCGAGGATAAGGCCTACAAGAAGTTGAAGAAGGATCCTACTGATGCCCTAGAGCGCAAGACTGTCCTTCTCCTGAAAAAGTCCCCGATTACTGAGGAGGTCTGCCGACAGCTACGACCTCAAGGCTCCAGGCCACCTAGACTCTACGGGTTGCCGAAAATCCACAAGCCTGACGTTCCACTAAGACCCATTGTGAGCACACTGGCTCTCCTACCTATCGCCTGGCTGGCCTACTGAGCACATACACTGGCAACGGTCCACACCACGTAAGTAACTCCATGGAATTTGCCCACACATTGGGCTCTCTCCATGTCGATCCCCACGACATAATGGTCAGTTTCGATGTAATGTCACTCTTCACCAGGGTGCCTATAAAGGATTCTATGGATCTGCTAGGACGACATTTCGAAGACGACATCTTGAGACTCTTCTGCCATGTCCTGACCACCTCATGCTTCAACTTCAATGGCCAGTTCTATGAACAAACCGATGGTGTGGCGATGGGCTCGCCACTTTCTCCGGTCATCTCTAACCTATATATGGAGGACTTCGAGGAGAGGGCACTTGACTTGGCCCCACACAAGCCCCGCTGCTGGTTTCGATACGTGGACGACATCTTCATCATCTGGCCACACGGGCCCGACAAGCTTAAGGACTTCCTCAACCACCTAAACAGTAACCACCAGTGCATTCAGTTCACAATGGAGACTGAGGGCCACCTCCCCTTCCTGGATATAGATATTTACAGGAGACCCAACGGTTCTCTGGGCCATAGAGTGTGCCGCAAATCCACCCATACAAACCTCTACTTTAACGCTGCGTCCCACAACCACCCTTCCAACAAGCAAGCTGCACTTTCAACATTGGTGCACAGGGCTAGAGCTCTTTGTGATCAAGACAGCCTACATGCGGATTTGGTACTTCTGGGGGATGTTTTCAGGAAGAACGGATACAACAACCGGCAGATCCACAGAGTTCTCAGCCTTCGGCCCAGCATCAGCCTGCCTGAAGATTAACCGTGCTCAGTGTCCTTCCTTCCCTATACGGGACTATATTCAAACCGTATCAACAGAGTGTTGTCCCGGCACAACATCAAATCAGTGGGTCTGCCTCCAAACAAATTATCCAGTTTCCTCCGGCCGGTCAAAGATAGCCTGGGACTAAGGACACCGGGTGTATACAGTATCCCATGCGAGTGCGGCAAGGTCTATATTGGGCAGACGGGCCGCTCCGTGGACATGAGGTTGAAGAAGCATCAGCGGCACATCCGCCTCGAACATCCCGATAAGTCAGCTAACCGCATTCAGCTTCAGAATACCTCCATCCTCGCCACCAAGACGCGCTATATGGATCGCATCATTATGGAAGCCACTGAGATTGAACTCCATCCAGACAATATGAACAGAGGGCGGGAGGTTCTGTCTCAGCAAGTCATGGAAGCCTCTCATCTGTTCCCTAACCCCCCCCCCTCCCGGGGACATGACGCCAGATCCACAAAGCCACACAGTCCATGACCAACTCACATAAGAAACCCCCAGCTTAAGCGTTAATGCCCTCCCATTAACCTTGCCTTTCTCCCACGACAACAATATCCTATACCTGCTCCAACCTTGCTCCTGTCCCAGACCCTTCCCCGCTCCCTCTCCACTGATTTCCCATGTAGACTTGTCCCCCCCTTTCATTCCCTGCTCTCATATAGCTGAGTTTATTTCCAACATTAGTCTGCTTGCACCTGTTCTCACTGTCTCTTCGCTAGTGGATTTTCTTATTTTTCTTTCTACCCTGAAGATGTAGGCGATACCTTCCTCCGAAACGTCGGTTAACACCACATCTACACGGCGCCACATCACAGAAGACTGCTTTCTTCATAGTCACCGCCGTGAACACCTCAAATCTTATATGAGAGTATAGCTTCTAAAAGTTT
The DNA here is from genome assembly GCF_002891405.2 of Cryptotermes secundus. Classification (NCBI taxonomy): domain Eukaryota; kingdom Metazoa; phylum Arthropoda; class Insecta; order Blattodea; family Kalotermitidae; genus Cryptotermes; species Cryptotermes secundus. The sequence continues at coordinate 329,798 of NW_019725414.1, read as the reverse complement.
TATTATATGCAGAAAGAACAACACTCCAAGCAGTCGTTTGTGGTATACCTAACTGTAAAGAAGCTCGTCTAGTTGATTTCTGTGGGCTCCGAGGAAACACTTCCTGTATTCGATGAGCATCTTCCTGAGAAATTCTAGGTCTTCCCGCGCCTCTTCGGTGCGAACACTGCCAGTCTCTCGAAACTGCTTTAACCAACGTCGGATAGCATTATCTGAAGGTGGGTCTTTTCCATATTGAGATCTGTAACGACGTTGCATTTTCATAACAGACTTCATTGTGAAAAATCAACGTACGCACATGAACGGTCATCATTTTGAGGTATGACGTCATATAATCTCCCAGACATTAATTAAGAGAGTATAGTGTTGGCAAATAAACCTTTCTGAGTTACATTTTCATATTCCGTATCATTTTATTTTGTAATTTCCAGTTTGAATATCACAGGCCACGGAAACCCCGACAATATTTTAAAATCACACTGTACCCCGTTTCGCGGAAAGTGGCGGCCTACTCGTCATGCGCATTCTGCCGTGTGATGTTAACTGCATCATTCGCTCTTGCTCGAGTCGAAGCTACAACACTGTTCGGTTTTCCGGATGTGCATAAGGGGTACACGTGACGAAAAGAACGGTTTCTAGATCGGATTTACTAACACCTTCCCTTACAGTCACTCTTAAATACAGCGCTACAGCTTGTATACTCACTTCACGAGTCACTAGGACATGCTATCCGATTTCTGGCAACGGATTTATACCACAGAAATTATCACTTCAAATCTCTGTGAAATCTTCTTGTTATTTTTTCTTTAGTCACTCTGTACTCCTTTGTCCTAATCTGTACTCAACTGATCTTCACAGTTCACTAAGGACACGCTCCATTCTCGTCCTTGTACCCTCAACTGCACTGTCCTAACTCATATTCGCTGTACGAATGGAACCTTCTGGTCCGAATTCTCAACTGCCTTGTAGCGCTGCATATCTTCAAGATAACTCCTAGGCACGCCCACAGAAAACATGTCACGTGACGTCTACCCAGATAGCTCATTGGCGCACTACTGTCTAGCAACTAGCTATAAAATTAAAAACAGTAAAAGTAAAGCTATCCCTGTAACAGGCCGTGAAGGCCCATAGGGTTGTGAGACGTTGAGGGTCCCACCTTATCTAGACAATCGGCTCAAAGATGGCGGTAAGGCTGTCAACCTTATGCGCCGACCGCACTTTACTCCCCAGGAAAATTATTTAATTAATTCCTGGTACTCATTTCTGTTCGAGGCTGAGTCGACCCCAGGGCCGTAGTGCGGCCGCAAGGATTAGGTCAATTGAAAAAAAATCCAATGACCTCATCGGGACTTGAACCCGCGACCTTCTGGCTTGTAGCAGAGTGCCTCAACCAACTATAAATACGCTACCACTTGCCCCCTAGCAACTAGCTATAACATTCTTCGATTGAGACACAGTTTCCACTGTTGCGCGTTGGAACGCATTTACCGAGCCGTTGCCTAGAAACGGATTTCATAAACACGTTCAATTGTTTAGTTCGTATATAGCTTAGCGCTATCGTTTCGATGGCTCAACAGTTTCTGCATGGGGCAAATACGCTACATTACTGTGACGTGTTGTGCTATGCAGGACACCCCTCCCCCGCCAGCGGTGATGTAACACCATTGGAGCACTGTCGTTACTAGGGTAATAGGCAAGTCAACACTCCTTCCCCTACCCCGCCAGCGGTAGGGATGCCGCGGTTGCTATGCAGCCGTAAACAACACCCGACAGCGTTGTCAGTAACACCTGTAAACACGGCGCCAGACAACAGTGGTGACTGTTACGTGGCTGTTTTCTGTGTTGTCCGTAACGGGGCTAAATAAGGAGCAGCGAAGACTATTCAAGAGTTAGTTACAGGTTAGTTACGAGTTATAAGTTAGCCAGAGAGTCGGTCACCAGTTAATTGCAGTCCAGTATTTGTGATACTGCCAATGGCAGTGATGTTGAGCTTGTAAATTTGTGTGATTGTAAGGGCGAGTGTGAAATAAATTTCGCTATATCCAATACGGCGTGAAGTTATTTGTCGCGTTATACACCCAACACGTGACATTACATTACACCACTAGAGCACGTCTATATGTGTTCCTGCTTGCTTTTCCCAATGGAAAACTGTTCGTCGTTCAGGCTAGAATATTTCGCCGCTATGTTTCTCATGTCCCCCCCCCCATTTTGTGCCTATTGCAGTTTTCAATAGAGTGGAATAATGAAATCACATTAGCATTCATACAACTGTACAAAGCCAACGCTGTTCTCTGGGATAACTTTGGGCGATGGTTTATTGCGAAATTTTGTAAACGAACTACAGAATAGTGCACGAAACGCCCGTTGCCACAAATACACAATGTTAACTGCCTGCCTGCAGTCACCTGGTACAGCTGCACTGTTATGTGGCATTCTCCTTCGTAATTTTGAAGAGATTAAATTAATCAGGAATTAAAAATCTGATGGTGACATGCACGTAAGGTTGTTCTAATATCCACTAGTTTCTTGGAGGGCGCGTTGTAGCTTTGTTCGTTGAGGAACTATGCCACAACCCTGAACGTCGCTGATTCGATTCCAGATCAGGCCATTACATTTTCCAATTGGCTAATCCTTCCAGAGCAGCATACGGACCTGGGGGTCGACTCAGCCTCTAACAGAAATAAGTACCAGGAATCTTCCTGGCGTAAAGGGAGGCCGGCGCGTAAGGCTGACAACTTCACCGTCGTCTGTGAGCCGATTTTCTAGAAAATGTGGAAGCCTCGACGTCTCACAATCCTATGGGACTCCACGGCCTGATAAAAGGATAACTTTACCTTTGTTACCTTACCTTTAACACTAAAAGTCCGCTAACTCCCACCACCACGCGTAGTTCTGTTTCCATAAAACCGAGTTCACCAGTGGCGCCTATTCTTTGACAAAATATGGTGTGTGAATACAAAAGCCGCGCTAGGTACCTGTAAAGGCGACATGTTCCGACCAACAGAGGCGAACATTGGTGGGTCACGAATGTGCAAAGTGTTCATCTGGATATTCGCCCTGTCGTACATACATGAACGCCGCAACACCCAAGTCGAAGCCCTGTTGTGCTACAGCAGCATGCGGATGTGTGTTTGCGGCTTCATATGTCAGTAACCTCCATATATGCTGTATTTTCCGAGAGAATACCGTTCTTTTTCAGCCGCTATTCGCAGAGGTTATGTTCCATGAATTCTAACCGCGAATACCATGGGACGACTGCAATGATTTATAAATATATGATAGAAATATAAACGTAATTAGTTCGATTGATATCTCCTTTTACATACTGTCACGTCACTGGAGTGACTATAGACGGGGTTTTGGATTGGTAATAGGATTTATTGAAAACTTACACTCGGACTACGACAGTCTCACTGAGTTACACACTCCAAAGATCACTGTAACTACAGAACATATAAAGTCTTCTCAGTCTTTACTAGCCGTTGCTTGGTATCGGCTTCAACTGCGGACGTTCCTCTTCCTCTTGGTTCCTTAACTGTCTCCGGCCTCAGCTACCAGCTTCTCACTTCTCACAACTGCGGCTCTCAACTGATTCAACCAACCACTCAAAATCGAAGTCAAAGTCACATTGCGACTGACAGTAAGTCTTGGTGCCGAGCCCCTTTATTACTGTTTAACAGTTACGGTCTTCTTTTCTGTGGGGTGCCCTCTCTCCGACCACTGGACCACTAGCCCTAGTTATATAGCCGCAGCACGGACTGTACAGAAAACATATCTTCCATAATGGCGTGTTCCATAGACATGTTCCCCTAGAAACTGCTGTTGTACTGTCGCCTGTTTACACAGCTGTTACTTGTCAATGGCTCTGCATGTCACGATATGATCTCTTTCTCTTCATTATCAGAAAAGCGCAGCTCGTAGCAACATAAGCGGCGCTAACGACCTTTTTCCCTTCACTGTCTATATACACGTACAACTAAACAAACACCTCTACATTCAGTGCGCAAACTCACCTCCATCTAGTACTAAGATCAAGAAAGCTGGAGCTATACTTCCACTTCGCCATGCGTCTTCATGGCGTGGTGCTTAATTATTTAAGCACAGGAACAAATTTACCTTTGCCTTGTCAATTGAGTGAGTCGTCAGGAAACGTTAAGCCGCCTTAAATGACTAGGCGAATATTTGGAAAAATACGCACGAGTTGAAACACTTATCTTATATACATGAAGTGCGGCACCGGCTTTAGATGCAAAAGGTGAAGCTAACATCAACTGGGAGGACCGTAACATTAAATCGACCGCCTACGGGCTGAACGGCCGAGGTTCGATTCGCGGCAGGGGAAAGAAATTCTGCTTTCCTCTAAGTCCAGACCGGCTCTGGGAACCACCCAGCCTCCTATCCAGTGGAAACCGGAGGCTCTTCGCGGATGTAATACTGCCGGAGCGTGAAGCAGACCACAGTCACCTCCGCTCACCTCCATCTTGTGTCGTCAAGAATGGTGGAGCTGTACATCCACTCCCCTATACATCTTTATGGCGTGGCGATTAATTATTTAAACACGGGGACACCTTCACCCTTTCTTCATCTTTATGAATGCCACTGGAAAATGGCTTTAGCCGCCATTTTTTCGTGAGGCCAATTTGACCGACAACAGGTTTTAAACGGGCCTACTGGAGAAGTAACTATTGCTTTACAAAATGGATGTAAAACTGGTCTGGAGGCTCATATGCCGCCATCAGCAATTCTGTCATAGCAGTCATACGCACCGCAACGTCACCAAGTCTGGCCGAACGCGCTGCCGAGTAGTCTGCACCCCCACACGTCTCGTAACATTCTGACAGCAGCTCACATGAAAGCAAAATTTCCCTCTGCCACTATGCCATGAAGGCGTATGGGTGAGTGGAAGTATAGCTCCACATTTCTTGGCCTCGGCACTAGATGGAGGTGAGTGGTCAGCATCACGCACCCTACCGCTTTATCCCCAGGAAAATTTTCCAGGGTACCCACTGGATAGGAAATTGGGTGGACGTCAGAGTCGGCCTGAACGCTGGAGGAAAAAGACTTGAACCGTCGGGAATCGAACACGGGGTTTGCAGTCCGTTGCCTGTAGCTATGCCGACTGAGCTATCCCGATTTCTCATCTTGTATCTGTTCAAATTAGTGTAAATCGAAGGACAGTCATATCCTGTCAACAAGCAGTAGGCAGCAAACGGCAGCGTTCCGGAAAACCCATCACCTCTTCTTCAGGGCAGCCAGCTTATAGCAAAGTCAAGAGAGAGATACAACGAGTACATCCAAGAATGACTTGGAGAAGAAACAAACCAGCTCAATCAAGAAACCGAAAGACAGAAAGAAATGCAGCCAATAAAATGTAAGGAAGTATGAAGTGGAAGAGGAAAGCGTGACTGTGACAGAGAAGGGACTGCACATCTGTGGAGAGTCATTACTGTAAAATTGGGTTCGGTTTCTCCGTTAGTAAAGAGGGCACACGAACATGAACTTGAGATGCTCACTGACAGTTACGCTGAGGTGCGTGAATGTGTGGCGTGCCGTTGTGATACTTTTAAATAATCAGAATACATGACTACGGGCAAATGGTATAAAACAAACAACTTTCGCTTCACTTAATTCTAACAATTCTGTTCCCGAAAAAAAAAAAAACAGTTGTGTATGTACATTTATACGGGATATCACAGGAAGAAATGTCAAAATTCTGAGAGGTCACAGTATCGGTCACTCTAAGCAAAAATGTATGTATGTACATGTGTTCTATTCCGAACGGTTTCCGAGACGGAGCTGTTTCACTGTAAAAGTAAAGTATAGGTGTCCCTGTAACAGGCCATGGAGGCCCACAGGGTTGTGAGATGTTGAGGTTCCCACATTTTCTAGACAATCGGCTCACAGATGGCGGTAAGGTTGTCAATCCTATGCGCCGGCCGCCCTTTACCCCCAGGAATATTCCTGGTACTCATTTCTGTTAGAGGCTGAGTCGACCCCAGGGCCATAGTGCGGCTGGAAGGATTAGTCAAGTGAAAAAATTCCAGTGACCTCATCGGGACTTTAACCCGCGACCTTCCGTCTTTTAGCATAGTGCCTCAACCAACTACGCTACCGCGTGCCCATTTCACTGTACAATTCCAAAACTGTTAATAAGAAAGATGTATCACGTACTGTTTATAATATCGCTATTTATTGTTCAACTGGGGGCCGCGCCATAGCTCAAGCGGTTAGTCGCTGGCTTCCCACCGCGGCGGCCTGGGTTCGATCCCGGGTCTGGTCAAGTGGGATTTGTGGTGGACAAAGTGACGCTGGGGCAGGTTTTCTCCGAGTACTTCGGTTTCCCCTGCCAATCTTCATTCCACCAATTGCTCCACAATCACCCTCACCTATCATCTGGGGCTGGTACAATAGGCCAGAAGTGGCCGCAGTACAAGGGACTTTGTCCCACCCCGCTAGCATTAAAAAAAATTAATGTTCAACTGACAAAGTTAGTACAGTTTACCTAGTACATATATTACATTTTCGAAAATTCCACCGTCACCATCAATGCACTTTGAAACTCGTGTGAGGACATGGCGTGTTGCTCGTCTGTGCAGTGTACAGTGTACTGTATAGTGAAATAGCTCCATCTCGGAAACCGTTCGGAATAGGACATGTGTACATATACACTTTTGCTTATAATGACCGATACTATGACCCCTCCCAGAATACTGACTTTTTCTCTTGGGGTATCCTATATATATATGCAAGTATTATCCAATAGTATGTCCGGGATTTAATGAAACACAAAGAGTCCAGGGAGAAGGGACTTCCCCTTATATAGCGTCGAATGATAGGACGATAAGCGAATAATGAACTAAAAAGGATATGGAAGGAGACGACACGGCCTTAATTTGAGATAAAATCCTTCTATACGCTTGACAGTGATAACGAAAATCATAAAAATTACAGCCAGAAAAGTCGGTCTCCTGGAAAAATTTGAACCCACCCAAATTCGAACCAGGAGCTCTCACTCGACAGAAATGTTCGGCATTTCTCTGTACAACAATTCACAGGCCTATACAACACACGTAATCATAATTCACTATGCCTTTGGCTCATCACTATTTTAGGATTACTTCTTTTCGTCATGGGCCCTATTTGCGTAGACCACATAACTGTAACTGGCTTCTAAATGTTGTTTTGACTTCTTCTCAAACTAGTCACAGCCATAGCACCCATATCAACCCTAATACCTAACCACCAGTTTGGATTTCGGACAGGACACTCAACAGTGCAACAGTGCCATAGAGTGGTGCGATACATCACGGAAGCAATCGAAGAAAAGGTGTGCGCAGCCGTATTTCTAGACATCCAACAAGCATTTGACAAGGTGTGGCACGCAGGCCTACTCTACAAAATCAAAAAGAGATTACCCAACCAAATATACCTCTTGCTGAAATCGTACCTCTCCGAAAGGTCTTTCCAAGTTAGAATAAACACTGACGTTTCAAGCATCCGCAACATAAAATCGGGAGTATCGCAAGGAAGTGTTCTGGGCCCATTCCTATACTTGATATATTCGGCTGACCTACCAACCACTGACAACACAGTATTGGCCACATTTGCTGATGATACGGCGATACTCACAGCGAACCATAACCCGATAACTGCCTCCGCAAACCTACAAAACCACATAAATCTCCTACAACAGTGGTTCCACAAATGGCGCATGAGCATAAACAACGAGAAATCAGTCCAAATCACCTTCACCAATCGCCGAACCACTTGTCCGCAAATAACAATCAACAACAGTAACATACCACGCAACGCCGAAGTCAAATACTTAGGTCTTTACCTAGACCAAAAACTCACGTGGAGGACTCACATCAAAAAGAAACGCCAACAGTTAACGCTGAAAGAGAGACAGCTGCGCTGGCTGCTAGGAAAACGCTCGCAATTGTCCCTGGAGAACAAAACCCTGTTATACAAGGCACTCTTAAAACCTATATGGACCTATGGCATCGAGCTGTGGGGCTGCGCTCGACCATCCAATACCAAAATCCTCCAAACATTCCAATCGAAAACACTAAGAAGAATCACAGGCGCACCATGGTACGTAACAAACGGAACTATCCACAACGATCTCAACATACCCCTCATCACGGAAGAGATCAGAAAACATGCCACCAGACACCGTACTCGGATAACAGGACACGAGAACCCGCTAATCGTTGAATTAACGAAACCGCACCCAGCAGCAAGACGACTGAGGACAACCTGGCCAGAAGACTTATATAACTAAAAGGTAGAGTACTGCCACTGGGCAGCTGCCGCCTTCACGACATAAGCACCCATCACATTTGCTTATTACTTGCAGTGTCAAGTAGATTGTAAATTGACGTAAAAAATAAAATAAAAAATAAAAAAGGTGTTGTTTCAAGGTGACAGATTAACTTCAATATGATTACAAATTGCTTTCAAATACGAAATGTCCTTAAATTTCTTCGTATGCAGACTACAGACCATTTGATCTTAAAGAAGGCGACAATGTGATAGTGTGAATATGCAGTTTAGTTTATGGCCTCTAGCACACATCACAAAAACCATCATCCTGCTGAGCTGGAAGAACGTTTAGGTAAAGGTATTGCATTTGTAACGCTTTCAGCTGCCCAATTAACCAGGCGCGAATTGATATGAAGCTATCCTCATCTTCTGTTACGTACTTCTGTTCGAGCCCCACCACAGTGGCAACACAAGTCTCAAAACACTGGGGTCATGGGTTCGAATCCCACTAGAGGCATAGATGTCTGTATTTATTCTGTGTAGGTAGAGACCTTGCGGTGGCCTGATCCCCCGCCCAAGGAGTCCTATCGGCCGTATATATTGTGACGAAATACAGAGTGGGGCGCAGAAACTTCCTTTTGTGAAGACGCATTGTGAAAGGAGGTCGCAGAAAAGTAGGGATAGGCTCGGCGAACGCAGCAGTCGCGGAAGTTTCTGTCTAATACCCCTCAGTTGGAAATATGAGGTGGACGAGTGAGCAGCGTGCGTTTGCTGTCGAAGCCTATTTTTCGAATAACCATTCCTACGTGGCGGTGCAGCGTGCGTTCCGTACTCACTTCGGAATTAAGCCCAGAGTTCCGGTTCCCGACAGGAATTCGATTGTTTTGTGGGTATAGAATTTTAGGACAACCGGGAGTGTGGTGAAAAAATTATCAGGACAACAACGGACCGTTACGACGCCAGAAAATGTGGAGGCAGTTCGACAGTCGAATTTGAGATCTTTTTCGAACCAGCTCTTGAAGAAATGCATCTAGGATATGTTTGGTTCCAACAGGATGGTGCCACGGCCCACACAGCAGTTTTGAGGGCAAAGTTCCCCGGACGGCTTATCTCATTTCGAGGTGACACCCCGTGGGCAGCGCACTCACCTGATCTAACGCCATGTGATTTTTTATGGGGATACTTCAAGGCAGAGGTTTTTAAACATCGCCCCACAAACCTGCTTCAGCTGAAGAATGTTATTCGGCAGGAAGTAGCCCAAATTCCGGTGCACATGTTGGAACGTGCAGAGAGAACTTCAGAAAACGGTTGCAGCAGTGAATAGAGAACGGTGTCCACCACCTTCAACACATTTTGTTTGAAACTACATGATTTAAAACTTTGAAGTATGTTCTTTCATTAGCTAAACAAAAATTTTGTCTATCAGCAATAATTTTTCTTTTATTCGCCTTCAAAAAAAAAAAAAAAAAGGGAAGTTTCTGCGCTGCACCCTGTATGATCATTTACTAGGCAACGGGTACGTAAACACTGTCTAAAAGCTTAAATAATAGCAGAAGCGGAAGTCGTTTTTGCTAGGTAATGGCTAGGTAAACATTTTTTCCCGCGGCAATGAATTTTACTAAAGGCATTCCCTTGAACACAGAACAGAACAGAGCAACATTTCGACTTGGCGACTTATATCCCGACCTCGTGGCAGTTATAAAAGGCAGTGCATTAGTGAATTCAATAGCACCCCGTGTGGAGGTGGGGTCGAATACCTCCACCATGACCCTGCGAGTCGTAGTGAGCGACGAAAAGGGAAGTCTCAAATCTGGGACAGTAAAATATGGTCGCGAGTCCCAAGGGACTTTAACCCGAGAAAGGCTGCACTGTCAAGGGCCAGCACCATATATAAAAGACAGACCCGTCCTCTCGTCGGAGAGGGCGCCCCGCAGAAACAAGACCGTCACTGTCAAACGACAATAACTATCTGGTCATGAGCCCCAAATGGGGCTCGACACCAAGACTTACTGACTGACACCGTCAGTCGCAATGTGACTTCGACTTTTACTTTGAATTCAGTAGCAGTAGAGATCAGCCCGAGATAAGTGAGAGACCCTTCAAAGGGATTCGTCAGACAGACGTCGTTCAGAAGGGCTTAAATGTGTGGCTGTTATAATTGACTGTAATTGCAAAGAAGTGCCAGTAAACCCAATCATCAAATTCAGAACTCATTGTTATGTTAGTCACCCCCCCCCCAATACGTGACAATATTGTGGCTCTGTAAATAGCGACCATTTCTGGGCAACGGCTCGGTAAACATGTTCCCGTTGCTAGGCAACAGATTCTTAATAATGCAACAGTTGGACGCAACACTAGAATAGCTGTGTTTTCTATGTGGTCCGTGCCGAGATGTTATATGGAAGGGACAAAGTTGAGAGTTGAGTTCTTCACGGGAGACTGTGAAAAGAGGACCTAAGCTCGTGAAGTTGAAGAATCTCTACTGCTAAAAGCCGTCACCAGGGAAGGGCCGATGGAGACACATCAGGAAGGAAAAAGACTTAGCTGGTGCTGTGGTGATTTGTGAATTGTGGAGATGAGCGGTGGCGCTGTAATTACTTGCAGTTCCGTGTCGTGTGTATAAGTGGTCAATAAGTCCTTTCACCAATCCAACACCCCGTCTACAGTCGCACACATATATGTGACAATATGATTAAGGAAACAGAGGCAAAGTTTCGTCATGGGCTGTAGTGTCTACAGAGTATTATTACTATTATTATTATTATTATTATTATTATTATTAGTTTCTTGAGAGGGAACACATCGATTCGTTTCTACGGATAAGGCAGCGGTAAATCTTATTACGTAAATGCAAATACTGAACCATTTAAAAACAACTGAATTACGAACAGCTGTTTACCCCTCTGTGACTCTAAGATTGTGTTAACTGTACAAACGCAATCAAACCTATTCCGAATCTCAAACTGCAGCATGCGGTCGGGCTTGTATTCAGGAGGGGCCGGGTTCAAATCTCGGACGCCTACTACCCAGAAATTTTCTTTGCCTCTCCTTAATCCGTCAAGGCAAACTCCAGGACAGCACCACTTCCTTTCAAGTCCTTTCCAGTTCATCAGTCATCGTATCTACCCAGCATACATAACGACAGTGTCGAAAGTACGCAAACAATCAACTTTTGCGAAGAATGCCGTCTTCTTGGATGTGGCGCTGCGTAGGTCTTGTGTGAACCGACGTTTCGGAGGAATGTACCGCCTCCATCTTCAGGGTAGAAAAATTCGAGAGCGGGGAACCAGCATAAGTCTGCTTCAGTTTGCGGTCACTTGCTCACGCTGGTTCCTCGTTCGCAGATTTTTCTACCCTGAAGATGGAGGCGTTCTGTTCCTCCGAAACGTCGGTTCACACAAGACCTACACGGCGCCACATCCCAGAAGACGGCATTCTTCATAGTCACTGCCGCGAATACCTCAAATCTCACAAGGAAATTTTGTGTTCTTTTGATTGCGGATTCTTGAATGCGTACAGCAGTGTTCAGTAAATAAAAACAGTTATTTAGGGTTTAATGTGCCCGTGAACAGTAAATCCTTCGTGAAAGGTCCCCCATGTAGTTACTGAAATTGGTAAAGTAATGGAGGCATAATATGTGCAGTGATGATAACCCTTAGAGTGGGTCGAAACACGTAGTGGAGCATGCACAACAAAAAGCACGAAATTATACCATTTGCGGCGTTACGGAATAGGACTGTTACATGTTCTGAAATCTAGACTCTCGACACACAAGACAAGAGAGAATCGTTGCAATGAGATTCGTCACTAAAGTGGTTGAATGGGGCACCAAGTCACTTCGCGCTTTGCTTCCAACACATTAACATATGCGCTCAGGACGAGGTGCACAAGCTCGGATCCAGGCTGTCTACAAATACTGCATCGTTGCCTCATTGAAAGAAAATCCAACCTCAGAATAACACAGCCTTGTACAAATGAACGTGGTACACATTCAGTGGTTTGGGCTGATCGCAAACATTGCGAGTAAAGACTGTTATTAATTCACCTTTCGTTCACTACTAGTGTTCAGAGAAGGAGTGCCCTCAGTTGGACGCTAAGATTACCCGCTATAATACAGAACACGATGCAATACATTATATCACTTTCGTCTGAAAGGATGGAGCCGATACAACCGCAAAAACTTCCATGAAGGAAGGCTATTTAATGCAGACGGATTCATTTGGCACATATTTACGTTATAAAAGCGAAACTCGACGTTTTAAACTCACTTTCTGTGTAAGGTTTGTAACAAACTGAGTCAAATTCAAGCATTAAATCCTTCTTGTGTCACGTAGAATTATGAACTGACGGCTTATAACAGCAATATGAATATTCGTCAAGCATCATCCTGTTTAAGCGTCAATTATGAATGTCACCGCTTACACCAGCCTCTGCCTGGTAATCTAACACGTCTGTATGACAGCTTTCCTTGTCCAGACGACTGTACAGTACGGGAAACTATTGCAGAGTAACACTGGAATTCGTAAATTGTAGTTTACTCATGAAATAAAAAGAAAATAGTTACGATGATTCGAATCGCATCCGAAAGAGTCTGAAATGGGACTTGTTCACCACTTGTAACCCTATTGGTACGCCATATACTGGCAAAAGTTTTTTCCACACCTTAATTATACAGAATCTTCAATAAACATATATGATTATTAATAAGTACTGGCTCGTGGATGAGTTATGCTCAGTGACGTAACGCATATACTTTTTTTTTACTTAGGTATCATTTTAATACTTGTGTTGGGATTTATCGTAGAAGTATGCACTGAATTTCAAGGTATCCTTGGGACAAGTTCCCAATTACTTCTGCGATAGGAAACAGGAACTCTACTTTTTTTATCTGTATCAAAAAATACGATTTTGTTTCCTCAGGCGGGAAAAGGAAGGGCAAAAGTGTTCTCTCTCAGACAGACTATATATATATATTTAGTAGCCTCACTGCTCCCCTAGAAGTTACTACAACACTGCATTAAATTTGAATGGGGCAAAATCACGTACGCCCCTCTCTGGATATGAGCTTCATCTACAATTTCTCACGCGTAACGTAGCTCCGTAACTTGTTCCACTAACACGAACGAAACATAAAGCGATATAACGCGAGTGATCACCACATAACATGCGCTAAAAACTTTGTTTTCGTCAACTTTATGTACTTCTTTCCTGTCTCGGATTACACCTTTACCGAATAAGAAACTAAGATTATAATCATTTATATAAAGGGAAAAGCATTAATACATACCAGTCAGAAGGACGTCTGTATCTAATTGATTATTCACAAGTGTATATTATATATCGTTCACTCACACGCAAACCACTACTACCTTTCAACCTGCCGCCACGAGACCAACTAGCTGTACGGCATGAAACTCCTCATGGAACTACTCGCGCGCTGCTTACGGAGTTGATTGCGAACCGGTGAGATGGCAGCACTTGTCAGGTTATGATGCGAAGCGGAAATCATTACACAACGGAACTATCGAACTACAGCGGACATTTTATCTCTAACAACAGTAATTTATTTGAATTTACATAAGAATTTGACGTTTCAAACGAGATGAGCGCACTGAAATTGGTGACAGGCTGTAAGAAATTTAGTTTCTGATAAAAAGTTCTCGCAAGCTCCGGTTTCCGTTGCTCTCACTTTATATCTCATAACCAACTTGACTTCTGTGAGCAAGTATTTCAGAGGCATTAAAGTATGTTATACGTTTGTATGTAATTAGCGGCATATTATGGAGGGAGAAAACAGAACAACCCTATAGGTTTCATTTTCATATTAAACCGTTCAGCGTAATAATAGTTCATATGGTCGCAGAAGCAATTACTTCATCATGTCCGCCTAAGCCCTGCAAGCAGCGTCCGTTTTCGCTTCTTGCTGTAGTTAACGTTTTGAACTATGACTCTAAGCTATTGCGAATTTATATGGAACCAAATCAGAACTTAGCTTCCAACCTACCCAGACTATGTGTTGTCATAACCAACGTTCCCTGTAGCTTGAGCCACCACGCAGCTGCTAAAATGCTCGCGCACGTCACCTTCTGGCAACAACACTTCAGTTTTCCCAGCATAAATTCAAGACCCATATATTTGCATAAGGGATAGTCACAACAAGACAGAAATTGTATGTATACAAAGTAAATCCCTCTGCTGTTGAGGGTGAATGTGTAAGTACTACCTGATGATGGCCAAAAGTTGTGGCCGAAACATGTCGTAATATAGAAGCTGTATAGGTGTATAGTTGTCATAGAGTTATATATACAGGTGTCCCAGGAGGAATGGTCAACACTTCCGGAGGGTGTTCCTTATGTTAAAGTATGCCGATATAACCCAAAACACCTATGTCCAAAGTTGAACGGTTACGGAGATAATGGCCAGAGAAGTGTGAAATTTGACCGGTGTTACACACTTGTTGATTACAAAATACCTATTAAAACTGGCAGGAATATGTGGTTTCTGTAATGTTAATAATGTACGTAACATCAAACTAACTTGTGAGTGACGTGAAGCCATAAAATTGAAGTACAAAATACTCGCTCGCCATATCATAATTGTCCTTAGGGTTTCCAAGCACTATACATTCACATGACTGGCAAGCGCTGACGTAACACGGCTGACTGCGCTATAAGCCGACCTCATAACTGTATTAAACGTACATTCACGGAAAATCTCTTTTGGAATTTCGTTTCCATTATCTCATGTGGATTATTATGGGACTACGTATGCACATTTCGTAAATTATTTACACCGTCCAGGGTAAAGGACGCCTCGTCACTGAATAAAATGACGCTTAACAGTTCGGGATGAGCTTTTATCCAGTGGCACAAATCCATACGCTGTGCGTGGTCGCCTGGTTCCAGATGTTGTACCCTTTGATCATGGTAAGGATACAACTCTTCATCACGTAAAGTTCGCCACACCTGCATACGTGATACGCCGATGCGAGAGGCCATTCTATGAGTGGATAGACACGGATTTCTCTGAACCATCTCAAGAATGTTCTCTATTGTGTTTATCATTCGTACATCCTCCCTTTCAGACTGCACAGAAACACTCGGAAGATAACCAGTATCACGCAATGTCTGGTGAATTCGCGTAAATACACTTCGAGATGGAATCCTTCGATCGGGAAAACGCCTTTGGTACTCTTCAACAGCAGCACGTGCATTGCCACCGCAAAATCCATACACAAAATGCATATCACAACATTCAACGTATGAAAACACAAAAGGCGTTTCAGCAACTCCGCACAACTACACGTAATTTACCAACCATTCACAACGCTGCCGCAACGTACTCTGTAGGCTCTGTAGGTAGCATATGAGCCACTTGAGCTTATGGCTAGTGTGTATCACCGCACTCAAGGACAAACATAGATAAGGGGTCTCAGCTGACAGGTACAGTGCTTGGACCCGCCAGAAGACCACACTTTTCTCGGGCCATTATCTCCGTAATCGTTCAACTTTGGACATAGGTGTTTGGGGTTATATCGGCATACTTTAACATAAGTAACACCCTCCCGAAGTTTTGACCATTCCTCCTGGGACATCATATATATATTGTCGTGTGTTTGCTAGGCAACGCGACAAGAAATTGTGTGGGTTTCGGTTTCGAACGAATATTTATTGGACAATTGGACATTCACTTTTACCCACACTTACAGTTATTCACAACTTATAACGTCTTCGGACGTTTCCTCTTCAATGTGAAGATACCCTCGCACCGCTAATCTCGGTGAAGTGTCTTCTAGTCTGTTCTCTTACCGAATACCAACTCTACTATTCTAAGGTCAAATACTCGAAACCATATTTTACTGTCTCAGATTTGAGACTTTCCGTTTTGTCGCCTCCTACGACTCGCAGGGTGATGGTGGAGGTATTCGACCCCGCCTCCATACGGTCGCAGTTTGAATCTTATAACCTGCACGCGGACTCAATAGAGAATACCATGTCGAAGGGTTAACCTCGTCCGCTGCTATGCAAAAACTGTTTCTAACAATTCGGGTGTAACAGTGGAAATTCCACTGTTAGGAATTGCTAGATTTCTGATTCATAGCCGCTGTCATGGAAGCGCTGGTCGTTGCCTAGGAAATCAACTCTTATCTCCTCAGTCATTCCGGTTTTCTCACTGCACGCCACAATATATATTGTGAGAATGAAACTGACCAAAGTATTCAGCACACAATATGACACTAAAACTTTTTAAACTCCTTACGAAACTTGGTATGTATGTCATGGCAATTAGCCCATCTCAACGGCGTACTTCATTAATCCCTCCCATCCGTGGTGTGTCTGTATGTGTATCCCTCCTATCGTTGCTAGGCAGCGGTTCGGTTAATTCGATTCCTCTCTTCGACTATAGGGAATGGCTCGGTAAACAAGTTCCTGCTGCAATGAATACAGCAGCAATAGAAGAATTGTTGGGACGCGTCGTTTTCTATGCTGTCGGTGTCTTATCAAAGGGGAGTCTGTGGGTCTATCTGTGCGCCCCCCCTATCTTTGCTAGGCAACGGTTCGGTACACATATTCCGCGGCAATGAAGAATTGTTGGAGGTGTCGTTTTTCTTTCGGTCACTGTCGCATCAGAGGAAAGTTGGAGATTAGTTCTTCCCAGAACTTCTCGTGTAGATATCAGACAGTCGTCATTCGTTTAAATTGTGAGACTGCGGCTCCATCTTTTGTTGAGATAGCCAGTTCCTGTGCAATTAATGAAAGAGATGGCCTTGGTTCGTTCCCATGGCAACCACTGTGAACTCTCATCAATGGAGTGGGGGAATCAGGTAGCTACTGCGTTTGGCACTTTGTGCAAAGTGACCGATATTTTGACCGATTTTAGCCAGAACTGACTTATGACCATAGATTTCAGTAAAACTCTCAAATATATTAAACGGCCACAAAAAAATCATCTAGTGGAAACCAAGTTGTATCATGGGGAGAGAGAGACAAATATAAATTTTTTTTTTTTTTTATTTCTTGCAATTTACAATCTACTCTACAATGGAGCAATAAGTAAATATGTTGTAGGAAATCACTTGTGCGGAGTGATCATCCAGTGATGATTCTCCTATGTAGCGTACTATGCATTATGTTGAGTACGACTACCATCTTCAACTAGTGTGTTCTTTTAAGTCTGAGGGCCATTGTCGTTTTAGTCTTCGTCTGATGTTTAATGGGTTGCTTAGTTCAGTTACGCAACTGTTTTCGTGTCCCTTTAGTCGGTTGTGGTATATGGTAGAATATCTTCTGATTTCTTCTGTGACGAATGGGATTTGAAGATCGTTGTGTAATGTGAAGTTCGAGACATACCATGGGGCGTTGGTTATGGAGCGCAGTACATTTGATTGGAGTCTTTGAATTATTTTGGTGTTCGAAGGCTTAGCACACCCCCACAGTTGAACTCCGTACGTCCAAATCGGTTTCAATATACATTTGTAAATTAAAATCTTGTTTTCTAGGCTGAGTTTGGATTTTCTTCCTAGGAGCCATGACATTTGTTGTACTTTTAGGTTTAGATGTTGGCGTTTTGTCTTGATGTGCTTCTGCCAAGTTAGCTTCTGGTCTAGGTGTAGGCCGAGGTATTTTACTTCTGTCTGTACTGGGATTTGTAAATTATCGATTGTGACTGGTGGACAGTGTGTGCGCTTTGTTGTGAATGTTATCTGCGAAGATTTTGTTTGGTTTATCCTGATTTTCCATTTTTTGAACCATTCTTGTAACAGGTCCAGATGGTGCTGAAGAAATTGCGATGCCATTGCCGGGTCACGGTCTGTTGCTAGGAGAGCAGTATCGTCTGCAAAGGTTGCTATTGTGGTGTTGTTGGTTGTTGGCAAATCTGCAGTGTATATTAGATATAAGAAAGGCCCAAGCACACTCCCTTGTGGTACTCCGGATTTTGCTAGTTTGTAGCTAGAATAGGCATTGTTGTATTTTACTTGGAAATATCTTTCTGCGAGATATGATTTTAACAGTAGATAGTATGGACTTGGCAATTTGTTCTTGATTTTGTGTAGTAATCCAGTATGCCAGACTTTATCAAAAGCCTGGGCAACATCTAAAAATGCTGCAGTGCAATATTGTTTCTCTTCTATACTTGTGGCAATTTTGTTGATTATTCTGTGAGTTTGGTGGATTGTAGAATGGTGTTCTCTGAATCCAAACTGATAGTCTGGTATAATCTCATGGATTTCTGTGTCGCATCTGATTCTGTTCAGTAAAAGTTTTTCAAATATCTTCGAGGGAATAGGTAGCAGGCTAATGGGACGATAAGAGGTCACTTCGTTAATTGGTTTTCCAGGCTTTGGTATCATAACAATTTGGGCAAATTTCCATATCGTTGGAAAGTAAGAGAGCCTGAGCATGCTATTGAAGATTGTTGTGAGTAGTACAATTGCTTTATTTGGCAATTGTCTCAATATCTTTCCCGTGATTATGTCGTAACCAGGCGCTTTGCATTGGTTCACTTTTTTAATCTGTTGCTTTACTTCTGTAGGTGAGAAGGCTTTGATTGGTAAAGACATTTGACATGGCGTATCTAGAGACTTCTCAATTTCTTTGTCATTATGATGATTAATAGAGTCGTGTGGTGTAAATACCAGAGAAAGGTATTCAGCAAAGTTTTCGGCTTTTTCTAAATCACTTTTGGCCCAGCTTCCGTCAGCTTTTCTTATTGGGGGTATTGATTTTTGGGGCCGTTTGAATGTTCTTGTAGCTTTCCAGATTGTATGATCGTCCTTATTGAGTGAGGTGATATATTGCTCAAAGGTCGTGTTTCTTTCATTTGCTAGCGTATTGTGCAGTCGTCTTTTAAGTCTGTTGTAGTTGATTCTGTCATCATTATTTCGTGACCTTTGCCACCTATTCCTTGCTCTGCGTTTTTCAGCTACTAGTTCGCGTATGTGCAGGGGGATGTTATATGTATGTTTTGTTGTATCCCGTGGCGTGGGAGTAGAGTACCATGCTGCTTCCTGGATTAAGGTTGTAAAGTATTGGGTTGCTTGATCTAACTCGTCAGTTTCTTTTATTCTTATGTTCATAATTATGTGGTCTTCAATGTATGTGCGAAAGTTGTTCCAGTTCGTTGCGTTTGTAACCAGCGTATTTACCGGTGATTGGTTTATCACGTGGGTGGATAAAGTTGCAATTACAGGTGTGTGATCAGACGATAGTTCATGGTTGGATTCTATCTGAATGTAATTTCTTGTAATACCTTTATGGATGAAAAAGTCTAATAGGTCTGGTAGCTTGTTATAATCGTTTGGCCAATACGTTGGTTCACCCGTGGAGAGGTGGTTACAATTTCGTCTATTCATTGCTTCCAGAAGGTTTCTTCCTTTGGTTGTAGTGAGTCTTGCTCCCCATTGGGTGTGTTTGGCGTTCCAGTCACCTCCTATTATATACTTGGATCCGTAGGTTTCAAGAAATTCGACGTATTCTTCACTTGATATTGCATGTTTTGGGGGGCAGTATACCGCAGACACTATCAAAGGCCATGGCTTCACATTAACTTTGACGTTGGCTGCTTGGAATTTGACATTTTGGTGATGTGTGAGCTCGTGGTGAGAAATTGAATTACGGATGATGACGGCAGCACCTCCACGAGCCCTATCGCCCGGGTGAGGTATGTGGTATACTTTGTAGTTTGGTACTTTAAACACAGTTCTGGTGGTAAAATGAGTTTCTGATATCAAAGCAATGTCGATTTTATGTATATTGAGGAAAGTTTGTAGTTCTAGTTTATGGCTTATTAGCCCATTGGCGTTCCAGAGTACTATCCGTAGTGAGTTATGCAGTGGTGGTAGTTTTGTTGATGATCGCGTTGAGTAGGCTGAGAATCATACTGTTTTGATTTACAAGCTGGTTGAACAGTGTCTTAAACTCACTTAGGAACATTGATAATTGGTCTGCCATAATGGGTGACTGCTGATTTTGCGTGAGTACTTGTGAGTATGAGGTTTGTGGAATAAAAGACATTGGAGTTGGGGTTTGGTTTGGGTTGATAGGTGGAAATTGGTTATTATCGTTGATATTGATTTTTTGCTGGATCGGTCTGTGAGGAATTTGGTTGAATGCCTTGCCTCTGGTTTTTTGTAGATTCTTGTACACCTCACATCCTTTGTAGTTTGCTGGATGGTTTCCTCCGCAAAGTGCGCACTTGGCTGGTGTGTCAGATGGTTTTGTACATGTGGTTGTGTTGTGGTTTGCTCCGCATTTAACGCATGCATATGGTTTTGCACAATATGTTTTTGTGTGGCCATAAGATTGACATCTTGTGCATTGAACGATGTGTTTCTTTTGTCTTGGGGCCTCAACAGTGATTTTCATGTTGCATAGGAATTCCATATCGTAGACGCTTTTATTATTTTCTTTTGGTTCTAGGTCTATGAAGAATAAGGGGAGAGGTTCCTTTGTTGCACGATGTTTAACGTTTAGTATATTTCTCACTTTATGGCCTTGCTTCTCTAATTCTGCTGTTATTTGAGTTGTTGGTATTGAGTGATGTAGGTTCCTAATGACTATTCTATAGGCTCTTTCATGTTTCAATTGGTATGTGTGGTATATAATTTTATCATCCTGTAGTTGTTTAATTAATTTACGATAGGATTCTGGTGTTGTCACCTGTATTTTGATAGTATCGTTTGATTGTACCTTACAGTAGTATTGGTCCTCTTCGATGGTTGCGGATAAATGCGCCACCATATCTTTGAAGTTTGTTACTCCGTAAACAAATATTGGGGGAGGCTTAGGATCCCTTGGACCACTGGTTTTCTCTTTTGATTGGGTATTATTTGTTATATCCATGAGTATAACATCATCATTATCGTCATTTTGTATTTGCGAGAGTTGCTCGTACCTGTTATTGCAGTTGATTTCGGGTCGCTGTGCTCCGTCTTCTGGAGTTGGACTGTTTCTCCTCCTTTTTTTGATTGTCTGCCACGTATACTGGGTCGTAGTTTCATTTGAACTTCCTTGTGCTCCTTCAGGTTGCCTTTTTTCTGTGTTATTTCTTGTTGCTGGATTATTTATTAGGCTTTGACCTTGTTGGCTGGGTCGAGGGGTCACAAAGGACGGTGCACTATAATTGGTGTGCTGAACAGGAGTAATACTGTAGCCGGATTGTTGGATTGGATAGAACGGCTGAGGTACGAAATGTTGTTGTTGTTGTTGTTGTTGTTGTTGTTGTTGATGCTGTTGTTGCACTAAGTGTTGTTCTTGTTGAATTAATTGTTGTTGTTGCATCATTTGCAGCTGCCCATTTGAAATATAACTTTGGTCCACTGTGTAACCGTTTGTTGTGTATGGTGTTTCTTGAAACATTTTATGTATGCACTGAGTTGGCTAGTGCACTGAACTAACTAGTCGTCACTTTCACAATAAAGATGCTGCAATACACAGAACGCGTCCGCACTGTTCGGTGGCCGCACTAGTACTACAAATATACATGAAAGTAATAGGTGAGTTTCGGAATATTTTTGCGAAAATTAAAACAAAACAACTCTAAATCGATTACGAAAAATTATCAGTAGTGCACTAACAATTACAGATCCTATTTTCAAGAAAAGACTAGCACAATTAAGCAGATATTTTCTGTTACGTTAACACCATGGTAAATTGTTTGTACCCACTGCTGAAAAGTAGGTTTATACACAGTCGGTCAAGGACAGGGATAACGTAGTCGGCATTGCGACTGGCTACGGGCTGGAAAAC
The DNA here is from genome assembly GCF_002891405.2 of Cryptotermes secundus. NCBI lineage: Eukaryota > Metazoa > Arthropoda > Insecta > Blattodea > Kalotermitidae > Cryptotermes > Cryptotermes secundus. The sequence goes on along the minus strand of NW_019725414.1, from coordinate 307,782 downwards.
CGAGAAGTCAGAGTTCGAGTCCCGGTGGGGGCAAGAATTTTCACTTCTCCATGTCGTCAAGACCGGCTCTTGGGTCCACCCAGTCTCTTGTCCAATGGGTACGGGAGGCTCTTTCCCCGGGGGTAAAGCGACCGGGGCGTGAAACTGACAGCCCACCTCCAACCGGTTCCAAGGTCAAGAAAACTTAGATCTATACATCCACCCCCCAATACGTCTTCATAGCGCAATGCTTGATTAGTTAAGGACGGGAACAATTTTAACTTTTTTACATTATAGACGGTTGGTCACATGATTAACTGAAACTTATAGTGGCAGCTGGAAGAAATTAAACTCCCCAACAGAGAATGGACATTGTGCTCTCGTGCTAGGAACACCGCCACGTGTACACTCTGAAGGCGTGAAACTTTATATATACATATAGAAAGGAACGAAATCTGCATACATGTTCCACATAGTGCACAACGTGCGTCCTGAGACGCTTATGTTTTGAGATACATGTAATCGTCAAATGGGGTGACACACTTGTCAGCAGTGTTATTTGCCACAAAGATACATAGCAAGTTGTTGGTGCATGCAAGACATAGAGTGCACAACTGGGGTCAGTTGTGACCGAATGATCATAGGACACACACACGAAAAATAATGAGATGTTCCTCACCTTCGGTACCTGTAAAATTAAAAAATTCGCTTACAAGCATTTTCATGCCCTGGCCTTTTCTTTTTCTGATATACTGAGACAAGGCGACAGCATGACACTTCAGTTTCTATTGGGAATGATTGGCATAACATATGTAATTATCTTATTTATAAATTCTTGATTGAATATTATAAAATCTATGTTCAAGTACCTGTATTTACAGATACAGTTGATGCTGTGCATTGTGACATTCTGCTTTAATCCTGAAATACTGCAGCTCTGAAATCTCCTTCTCCTGGGATGTAATGCTGTGAAGTCTGGTAGAAGTGTACTAACATTTCAGAGGAACACATTTTCTCCATCTCTGAGTCAGAGAGTAAACCAAACAAGGAACTAGAAAACCACCTTCTTCTTGCTGATTTCATGATTGGATTATTCTTCGATCCTAAAGATGGAGCCAGTGTATTCCTCAGAAACAACAGAACTACTAAGAGTTTATATGATGTTACACCCCAGAAGAGAGTGCTCTTCACAGACCTGAGGACCTGAAATCCAACATATATATCTTAGTCTGTTAGATAAATGTAAAGTTATCTGTCTTCTTAATTGAGTGCCATGCCATGAAAATATATGTAGAGGTAGAAACATATCTCTCCTGATTCTTAAACTCAGTACTCTGTAAAGGTGGAAGTGGTCAGCTTCCTACCCCCATTATCAGTACACTGGCTAAATGGGCCCCAGAGCCGGCCTGGCTGTTGGGATGGCATAGAAAAAAGTAAAATGGGATGCTTCTGTTGAGAACTGAATTCCAGTTTCCTAGCCATCCAGCCTGTAGTCTAGTCACTGTGTTGACTGAGCTGTCTAAGTTCCTTCTTTACTCTGTGCGCAATGAAACTGAAATGGAACTAACAACATTTTGGCAGTGACCAAAATTTGATAATTTAAGAATATTTTCAGTGTGAATTCTGACAAAGTTTAGGGCCCATCCAGCCCCCTATCCATTTGGTACCAGCATAAAGCAGAAGGAATTAAAGTTGATCATTCATTTTTTTTTTCTATTATAGAGTCTTAGACTGTTTCAAGATTGATCTTTACACTCCTACTAGCATGTATGGTGTGATGCTGAGCCCAGGGTCAACTTTATTAGTATCTCATTCTGCCCATACACAAAATTCGACAATTTTACTTCAGTTCAGTTATTATCCTTTCTTTACCCATGATGATAATTTAGCAATTGTAGCATTTGCTGTTGACATATTGATTTCATTCTGTGTCTTTCTGTAGAAGCTTTAGTGAGTAATGACTGCAGCCAGACTACATGACTTACAGTAGTGCTAGAGAAGTTGTCACAACACAGCTCTAAAAGTATATTACCGCGTGCTCAGCTCATAGTTACTTGTTTAGTTCTGCTCATAATATATAGGCCATTCCCAAGTTACAGTCAAGTATCTAGGTACTCAGTTTCATTATCCATAACTCATAATTGTCATCATCAGAATATAATTAAGAAATATACAAGTAGATGGGCATCATGTTCGGAAGAGGATTATGAAAACAACAACAACAACAACAACAAAGCCTTACATCAGGATTAAGTTTATAATAACGGATATGCAGTATGTATTTTCTGTTTCATTTTCTTACAAAATGAATATGGTTGTCATTCAACATGTTGCAGTACTAAATGAAATATATTATTTTCATACATTCACAATTGTTTTGTGATTTATATATTAGAGGTGAATACCTGCATGCAAGTTTTAAAAAAATGTGATTTCATGTTAATGTGGTCAGGCAATTTAGATCAGTTAAAATTCATGGTGCTTGCTTTAATGCAAGTTGCCGACTGGCTAAGGAAGTGTGGCTGGGATGGGAAATTTGGTACAGCCCTGCAACTCCTATGCATCTAGTCATTTGAGATGTCAGACGCTGGGAAACAGATAAAGATAGGAAATTTTTAGAGATCATGACCTGCAGATATACCAGTAAAATTGTACCATCAACTTCAGCAGTCATAAATGCAAGACTGCATATTGCTATTTTATCAGCCATTTCAAACCTGCCACTGTCACCTACTTCATCACCGTTTACAGCCATCTTGGCATACTGCTCAGTGACCTATACATTCATTCTCCTAGGCACTCTTTTAAGATACTGCACAAAGCATAGGATTATTGAGGGTTTGGAGCAGAGGGGGATGGTCGATAAACAATTCGTGAGTCATGGTGCAAGGGCTAGTCAAGGCCCGCCCATATTCTTCATTCATTCATTCAATTATTCATTCATTCATTCATACCAAATCATCTACCTTGATACTGATATTAATTACTGATACTTTTCTGTAATTTTAATAAACACTTCTTGTGTTCTGAAACAGTTTAACAGTGTTTAAAATACCTCAGTTTAACACATTTGTTTATATTTGTGTGAGGAAGAGAGTGATTTTTGTATGTGAACATATGTACTTCACAATGTTCACAACAACCGGTAATTATGTTTTGTACATGGCAGGGCTTTCTTTTTTTTAGCAGAAAGGGATACAAGTGGCATTAGGATGAAGAATCCATCTTGCCTGCAAATGCAGTTTTAGAATACTCATTAGTTATACTTGTATAAAAACAAGGCTTTAACTCTGAACTAGCATTAAAGTATTCATATTCTTATATAAACACTGTTGATAAATCGCACTACCAGGATTACTGCTTCTGGTAGCATACAGTGTAGACTGCCTTCGCTACAATATGATTTAAATATTTTACATTTCGTGAAGTCATTTATCATATTCACTCTGAATTCCTCAAATAATTTACACTGCCATAGGGTGTGGTTTGTAGTTTCTTTGGCATCACCACAGTCACATATTTCTGTATTAATGATATTAAATTGAATAAGGCACTCATTTAGACAATGATAGCCACCTGTTATTCTGTTTATTGAGACAATAGATTTTCTTTGAAACAGGAATCTCTGGAACCAAGATTTTCCATTGTTTTGGTAGTAACACTGAAAGGGCTTCCTTCCTTTATGGTTTCCTGGTTCTCTGTGCCATTTCTTGGCTGCTACTCTCAGTTTGGTCTGCCAATAGTTCTTCAAAACTGTGACAGGAAACAAGTATTGAGCATCTTCACCTTTCCGAATACTCTCCTTTGCCGACACATCTGCTATTTTGTTGAGGATGGTACCCATATGTACTGGGATCCACACAAATTTAATATCCTTTTTATGGTTCTTCAATGCCAGTAGTTTCTCATTTATTTTCAGAAGTATCAGAATTATATTAATGCATTTTGCACTCTTAATGTTAACGACAGTTAACGGTGGAATAAAAGTCTCTGCAGTGATTTGTACAGACGTTTCTCTCAGCACTCACTTGAGCACATTCAAGTATTCATTTCAACTTTCTCAACCTAATTATAATGTGTGAATGTTTGTCTAGCAACTGATATTTTTTATGATGTTTTTCATGTGATTTTCAAAAGAGGAAGCTTTTATCTTATACGTACAAGCATATGTTCTCTCCATTTTGGACTGGTTCTTTGGTTTGGTAGGGTATTGTGTACTAGACTGTACCTCCAAGCAAACCAACTTCTCCTCCTCCTCCTGCTTTATATTGTTCTTATCACAATTGCTAATAGCAGCAGTGGTTGTGGCAGAGGAGGTAACATCATCATCATCATCATTTGAAATTTTGATCACTGACTAACCACTTAGAATATATATACTCAGTTTCGGGTGATAGAACATTAACCCAGCATACTATACATTAAACATGTGTTATCATATCATAATATAATTTTCTATATATTGCATTACACATTTAAGTGAACCAGCAGAAGCTCAGTAATTATGAAACAAATAATTATTGTTATTAGGAAGTCATTAAAATATTTACATAATTATAAATATAACTGGTTGTTACCAATTATGTCTCTTATGTGGCTATACTGCCGACAGCTGTCGCCGTATAGTTGAAGGCACAAACCGTCTTCACATGCTTGAACATTGGGATTGTGGTTTTTCAAATTCCACCAGAGACATGGATGCCTATGTGCGTTTATTTTGCGTTTGTGTTGTTCTGTGTGTAGCTAGCAGCCTATGACAGGCTGATCCCCTGTCCAAGGAATCCTACCAACTGTATAGATAACAAACTGAAAAAGTGGGAAAGACCCAAAGTGCTGTAGAGCCATAGAGATGGAGAAAAAATGTGGATATACTGCATGCCATATCAAATGAAGTAGCTCAGAAGGGAAAAAATATGTTTGTAGATGTTATTAGATCTCAACCACTGTCATCTTCATGTTGGGCATTAGTCCATGTGGACTGTAATATTTTCAGGCCATCTCTTAAGGAATCTTCCTAAATTTGTCTTTTCTCTACCTTATGTGTTCTAATTTATTTTGGTACTCTATTGTTTTTCATTCCATTTTTTATATTGTGGTGTACAGACCTGTTGCTAAGCGGTGACTGTGTAAACAGTGGTCATTGATAGGTAACACCTGTAACACAACAATATAAGAACTGTGTTTTCTATGTGATCCATGCCAAGATGTTGTAACCTGGAAGTTTGGAGATTAGTCAGTTCAGCTGAGTTCTGTACGGGAGTCTGTGAGGAGGTTACTTGAGCCAGACACAGAGGAATAGCCATTGTTAGAGCTGTTACAAAGAAATGTCTAGTAACAGAGTGAGAACAAAAGACTATGGGCTCTAGTGAACTGTAAAGCATGGAGATAGTGATAGTGCCATAGTTATTTGTAGTTATGACCTGTAAGGGGTTAATAAATCCATTCACCAATCCAAACCTTATCTACAGTCACACATATTACATGTGACAATATTGTTTCCAATTAGTTTCATAATTCTGCATAAGTGTGATGATGCAATTTCTATTTTTTCTGAAGAGTCATAATCTTTTATTATGATCTAATAATGTACACACAGTTCTGTTCATAAGTAGCATTTGTGATGACCAGATTTTTGTTAATGTTGAGTCTAGCCTGCTTTGTATTAGTGAAGAACTGTATCCTGGTTTATTTCTCCAGTTGCTTGTGTAAATATTTATATTTTTAAAGACACATTCTTCTTCAAGTGATATAGTACAGTATGACATAGTGAAAGGTATTAACTTGTTCTAGCATTCTAGCACCAATATGTCTGACTTACATGTGGGATTATCTACCCTGAATCCCAGCTGTTAGCTGCAGTCTTAATGAAACTTGCCTCCTTATATCTTTGTATTGCTCGTTTGTCGCCATTTATTTCTTGTGAGCCATAGAATATTTGGTTGTAGGAAATATTCTTCTATTTGCACAAGAGAGCGCCCTTTTGTTTCGGGTAACAGTAGGTATAAAAACAATGAGCATAGTAAGGAAGACACACCAAATATCCAGAAAATGCCATGAATACCAACTGCTCTAGCAACTGAAGAGAATGATTTAGTTACATAAAACATACCACTCTCATTCATGGTGAAAATATAAGCCCCAACAAAACATCTAATCTTAGATGGCAATATTTCTCCAATCATTGATGGTGGCATTACAAAATATCCATATGTACTGAAAGCCACATATACCAGCACCAGGCCAATTAATATCCAGGCTTCAATATTTTGCATGTAAACAAATGTACCAATCAATACTGCACTAACACCTGAACCAAGACCTGAAGAAATACAAACTGTTCAACATACAAACCACACTAACATTACACAAGAGACAGCCATGAACACAACTCTAACTACTATAGGATTCTGACGATGGTGTATAAGACATAGAGATATTGGGTTTTTGGACTTTATCCATCGTCCTCGTTTTTAAGATAACTAAGAAAAATACAACGTTTCAGACACTGGATCTGTTTCCATCCTCAGGTGAGGGAAAACACCTATTCTGTTGGGTCCCTTAGAAAGAGCTAGCCTCATTCACTGGACCACCTGAGTACAGAAACAGATCCAATTTCCGAAACGTCATGTTTTTCTTAGTAATCTTAAAAACCAGGACGATGGATAAAGTACAAAAACCCAATATCTCTACAACTCTAACTGCTGACGTTAAAATGGTAGTTAAGTTGATGTCTAGACTTCCATCACTTTTGAACCCTGAGATGATATTCACAGAATAGAATATAAAGAGATTGGTTCAACAGACAATTTGCATAACTTTGAATATGTGGATGATAATGAATGGCTTGTATGCTTGAGGTCTCAAATATTGATTCCATTCCTGACTAAAGGCCAGACTTCTATTCATTTGGTTAGTGTGTTCTCTCTCTTCATCCTTTATTCTTTTCAAGAGTTCTTGTAGATCAGTCTCTACCTATAAAGAAACCACATGATAGACTATTCCCAATTGAATTTTATATCATTCAGGAATTACATCTAGAGTGTACTGTAATTATACCATCATTTCATTGTGTCTTAGCCGAAATCTGTAAATGTAAACCTATTACAGTGCGTCTAAGCTAAAATGTTTTTATTTATTTATAGTATATACATGATTCGAAGCATTCATGGTGGCCCTATATAGTGAGGTTCTTGTGTGACCATTTGTGTCAATGTCAACCTGGTACCTGATGTTTTAGAGACTGCCTCATGCAGTCCAAGATGGCACAGATAACAGCTTTGTGTATAAATATAATGCACAAACACAACATATATCATGTCACCCCCTGATGATGGAAACGGAGACAGTCTCTGAAATGTTTGCCATTCACTCCACACTGTCATGACTGATTGTCCAAGAAGACTTTCGTTCTAGTTGTGATTTGTTTAGTAATGCTGTCAGTAAGTCAGACTATATGTGTTGAATGGTATGCTGATTAGTGAATAATGAATTGGAAAGGATGTGATAGGAAATGACCATAGTTTCATTTGAGGTGCTATTTTGGCATGTGCCAGATAAGAGACTGAAGAAAACTATGAAAATCCACAGCCAGGATAATTGGTGAACTAGGTGAGATTCAAACACATTTCCAGAATGCATCTCAGAAGAGTCACTGCTTGAGCCAACTTCCTTGGTACTAAGTTAAACATTCTTCAGTAATCTCTCTTACATAAGGTCTGTTCGCATCATAAATCCAACAAAAGTAGCGTTAATTCACATGCATATATAAATAAGGTTAAGCACCTTCATTGAAGTTGCTAATAAACATTCTTGTTTGGTAATTTAATTTTACAATGAGTGTCAACATCTATATGCATGATCTGTAATGAATGAACAATCATAACTGTGGTGCTTTGTGTTACCTAATTCCACGCTTTCCCTTCTGATCAGATCCTTTGCATGCAGGGACCCCAGAGTTAAAGATAGCTGAAGAGTGATTCAGTTTCACCAAATGTGAGCATCAGGAAAGTCTAGAATTCATGTGCCTGTCTTCCAAACTGTGAACTGTGGCATGATATCTGGACCTATAAATGATGTTTCCCTAGCATAGAATAAAAATTAAGACATTTAATGGAAAGTAGGCATCACAAGATCTTTCCTGAACTTTCCATTCTCCTTATGAAATTCAAAAGTGTTCAATTTCCTTTTTCATCATTGCACATCTACTACTATAGTCTCTTGAATGAAAGTAACTGCCGCACCATACATCGCTCTGTAACGTACACCACCTGAATTTGTTTTCTGCATTCAGTAGAGTTACAGAATGATGTGTATCTTACCTCAACCTGATGGTTGTGTCCCCATAACCATCTGACCACATTGTTGTCTTTGTTGTTGTGATTGTTTCTGATCAACCACACTGGACTCTCATGCAGAAGACTATAGCCCACAAGATCTACAAATGTAATAGCAGCTCCCACTCCTGCTGCTATTGGCCAGCTGACAGTGGTGCCAACCAGGTAAATCAGCATGATGCCTGCAGAATATGTAAGGAGAATAGAGGCAGAGAGGGTGCCTCTTAGTTTTGAGTCTGCCATTTCTTCCAGATGGAACTGTAACAAATGATGTGTTGAACACCCATGGCTTTATAAAGTAACTAAAAATTCAGTAACAGATTTGAACTGAGACTGGCCCAATAAAAAAGATACTTAGATAGTTCAGAGTTACTGGTTGAGATGCCACCCTGTTTCAATGTTGTGGGGTAGCTTTTAATCCACAAACACAGTCAAACACAATTCACTAGCCATAAAATAGGATGGCTCATATAAATGGAACTAAATTTGATTACTGAAAAATGTTATGAGTCATCAACCTGGACAAAATGTCTAATGACATGTGTCTACTATTTCCTGCTATTCCTAGCTTTGTGAATTTTGTCCATTGTCCGATGCTCAAAAAGGGAACATTGGGTTTCAGGAGCTAGATCTGCTCCCTCAGATAAGGGGTTTCTACCCATCTTTGTCCATTAGAAAGAACTACTCACCTAATCACCATGTATGTATTTGTTCAATTGCAAACAGCATCACATACATAATGCATAGGTGTATTTAAGATTTTCCATCACATCAGATTGTCGTGTCTGGCCCCACTGGTTCAGTGGTTATCACCATTAGACTGAAAGCTAGAAGAAACCTGGCACTCTCACCTTGTTGTTATTCTACATTCTATAAAACAATATTTTTCCCAAACTTTGCATACTTCTTCAAGGTCTATTAGCATACATTATGCAGAACCATTAAGTGAGCGGTGCTTCTTCGCTTACACTTCACATGTTTGTGCATCTGCCTCCAGTATATCATATTCATTTCAAATTTCATGAAAATAGGTCAGCTGATTCAAAAGTTGAAGTGGGAGAGAGAGACACACACACACACTTTCACAGCTTTCTAATATCATAAGCCTATTTCTTTCCTTATGGAAATGAAGTAGGCAAAGAATGGACTACATTTCTGCTAAAATAACTTATTTTACCCAGAGATAAAAGGAAGGTCTGTCACAGCTCGATTTAGATATGTAGTGTGCGTAACAGTCAGTCATGATGATATATGTATTTATGTGACCCACTTGCATGTAATGTGGAATTTGTTCTGAAATTCCCTCATTATTCAATCATTATATGTTCATNATGTCCTGTGTTTAATATGTGTTCTGAGTATCCTGTATTGCTGTTATTGTGTCTTATGTCATGTATGTGTTCTTTATATCATGTTCATGTTGATTTTGCCTTTACCTTTGAACCAGTGGAAAGTTCTTGTTAAAAATTCAATGGGAAGTCTGATATAACCTGCCTTTGTCTCTCACAGTGGTTTCACACATATCACTTATTCATCCCATTCAATTGCCCAAGTTGTGAAAGTATGTATATACACACGGAGGCAGTCTGACAATTAATTCCAGCTGTGAGACATTGAGACTAACCACGTCTCCTGTAAGTGCATATGACACAGCCAGTCATAGAGTATCTTTTATCCTGCTGTATATATGCAGTGAGATTAAAGCAGTGAAATTTGGAAATTCTGGGTTACCATAATAACAAATTGTCGAGAATTTGATTTGTTTCATTCTGGTCCGTCACACTAATACACGTAATGTCATGATATGTTAAACAGTTCCATCTAGTGTGACTAGTGAAGATTTCTCTTATTTCAGTTATTTATGCCCTTACATGTTTCGGTCTTCAGAGACCATCTTCAGAGGGACACCTTTATATCAATACAGTTAGAAGCCACTATTACAGTACATGTTCAAAAAGTTAAAATGTATACATACAATATTAATAATATACACTTGGGTATAAAATCTAAAGTCTTTACAACTACAGCAGCTGTTCCAATACATAAAAATATTTATACACGTAGTTTGTTTGTTAAGACTCTATGGGAATTCGTAAACCAAGCTGGTTTGTTTTGTTCCTGTTATTAGTTCTTTTGTTGTATCATGAAAGTCATATATTAGGTTATGAACGAGCGAGCTGTTTTCTATGAATACTGATAATATGTTTTCTTTATTGCTAGTGCGGTGGGACTAAGTCCCTTGTACTGCAGCCACTTCTGGCCTATTGTACCAGCCTCAGATGATAGGTGAGGGTGAGTGTGGAGCAATTGGTGGAATGAAGATTGGCAGAGGAAACCGAAGTACTCGAAGGAAACCTGCCCCAGCGCCACTTTGTCCACCACAAATCCCACTTGACCAGACCCGGGATCGAACCCGGGCCGCCGCGGTTAGAAACCAGCGACTAACCGCTTGAGCTATGACGCCTGATAATATGTTAAAGCAGACCAGGCCAAAAAAGAAATGCTGGCTTAACTTACTCAATTTTGCTGACATCTTCGAAATAATGTCCTTGGGAACGTACACAGCGATCCCATCGTTTTTGTTCACGCTTCAAAGGCGCCTTGGAAGTCATTTTCCTTAATGCTGTCGAGTACGGCTTACGGTTCCCGGTTTCAAAACGTCAACCCTTCAGTTTCGTTTACAACTTGTGAAACGTAGCGAAATCACAGGGGGCTAAGTCCGGCGAGTAGGTAAGATGGGGAGCGATAACCCTGTTAGTAGTCACAAACCAGTGGTTTTCAGGGAAGTGTGGGCAGGCCCGTTGTGTTTGCGCCAAAATTCCGATCTTTTTTCTTCTCAAATTCTCTCTCAAACTTCTCAAAACTTCACAGTAAAAGTCAGAGTTGACCGGAGTGTTAGGAGGAACACGTTCACAGAGAACAATCCCCTTCACATCGGAAAAAAAACAACGAGCATGCTTTTCGTTGAACTGCTGCACCATTTTGGTCTTTGCGATTGTGGGCTCTTCCACTGCGACGATTGTTGCTTTGTTTGTGGATCATAACCGTAAATCCAACTTTCGTCACCTGTTGTCCTAGAGAGAAAATCTGGGTTCTCCTTAGCCTTCTCTCATAACTCTAGGCACACGTATATGCGCTGCTGCTTTTGATCATTTGTCAAGAGATGGGGAGCAAACTTTGCTCCACACGCGGCACATGTTCAATTTTTCTGTTAAAATCTTCTGGAAAACTACATAACTGACCCCAGTCGTGTCCACGAGCTTATAAATTGTTCGGCGACGGTCTTCTTGGATGAGTTCTCGAAAATTTTCATCTTTTCTTTTAGTCGTTTTGCTGGTGGTTGGTCGTCCTGAACTGAAACTGGACCGGCCTTGAAACGTGAATGTCTTTCAAAAACCGCTGTCCGGCTTAACGAATGTTCTCCAAAAGCCTTACAGAGCATTTCAAGGGTTTCTGTAGCGGATCTACCGAGCTTCGTGCAAAACTTAATGCAAACACGTTGCTCGATTTTGCCATTCATCGCAGACAAAAAGAAACGCATAGTCGAAAAAGCACTCGTGTAAAAACAATGCCTTTTCACAGCGCGCTGTCAATTGGCAGAGTGATGCAATAGGCTTCCGGAAAGGTGACCTTGTCCTCCACTCTAAACTTCTTTCATCGAGGCAGTTACAACAACAATAACAGTCCGGGAACTTTCTGATAGAGGAGACGGTTTACAATTCACAATTTACGTGATATTCGCGGAAGGTGGCACTGAATATCGGCCTCATTGTATCATTCAATATCATGCAGGGCTGAAAAGTAATACAAGGGAGAGGAGAGAAATTTTAGAGTTCGAAAGCCCATTTAGCAAGTGATGAGAGCATCCATTGAATGCTCAGCAAGTGTTAACACTAATTGTGCACGGGACACCAGTGTAACGTGTGTAGGTCCAAATCCCACTTCTGACACCAATGTAGCGTGTTTCGTGTGTCACGCTACAAATAAATTCACGCCGTTCTTTGATATAGCGACTTTATTCCGTTCGCTCACACTTTACACACACTTTACAAACATCTGCACTTGCAGTGCTACAATCACTGCTCACAATAACTCGGCGATGCTGGACCGGCTTCTCTGGCGGTTATCCCAAGACTGACTTCTCAGCTGGCTACTCCGAGACTTTCTTCTCCGAAGGCTGATCCGAGACTTTCTTCTCCAAAGGCTATTCCGAGACTGACTTCTCTGAAGGCTGGTCCGAGACTGACTGCTTCTCGTCGAAGCCGGGCTATTTATAACCTTGGCCGCTGCTAGGCAAATGAATCCTTTGTTATAACCATGGAGACTCCTGTTAGAACTACAATGGAGCAACTGTCGTTTCCTATGCAACGGTCTATTCTAGCGTTTCCATAGAAGTTACTCTTCTGGGCTGCCGACACGTTACATTATGTATATTGTTCTTTCTTTACAATTTCATGATCATGACCAAGAAATTACGCGTGTTTTGATTGCATAGGTTCCAGACTTACAGTAACAGCTGGAGTGCAGACCTCCTCCCCAAAGCCACCCAGCGCTCTCCCCAGAAGCATACAACCGCTTTTCGGCTGTCACTTCTTGCAACCGTTGGGCGCCACTTCTCGTGACCGTTGCCTATCTATCTTTATGTTTATTTATTTATTTGCCCGCTTCGGTAGAACACTTGACTCATTTATTTGCCCGCTTCGGTAGAACATTTGACTCTTCTCAGGGATGTGTCACGGTAATAACTGGGGCAACGTGGAGACTACACATTTAAAGCTAGTCCACTGATTCAAATCAAAGACACTATTTTCTGCTTAATCACAAATTGTTTATTTCAGAAGCAAACACTATATCTTTGTCCATGATTTATTTCAACCGTCTTCCAGTGCATACACTCATCTATCTCCTCCTCTCACTCGCACTACATGTTTCGGCACAAAAGTGCCATCTTCAGGTGCTTATTCAATTTACGCTAAACTAGTTCATTGCATGCCTTGTCTTCATATTAAAATAACTAAAATATATATTTATCATATATATTGATAAATGTTAAATGTTAAAAATATTAAAATTGTTCAGGAATTTTTTCTTCCCTACGTCGTATCTCACTACGCGAGTCACATCTATCCTCTTTTGTTGGAGCACTCTTTCACTAACGTGTATTATTGTGCTTTGTGTTGTTTCTTGCTCCTGTGACTGCGTGTGTTATACTGCTGGGCCTGCTGGGTATGTGTGTGTGTGTGCTGTCTTCGTTTTGAGTCTCTCACCCCCCAAGGAAGATTCCTGATACTCATTCCTCTCAGGGGATGAGTCTACCCAAGGATTATAGTGAGGCTTGAAAGATTAGGTCAATTGAAAAATCCAATGACCTCATCGGGAACCCAACCTTTTGACTTTTTGAATAATGTCTAAGAAGTTAAAAAATACCCGATTAGCAAAGATAGCGTACTCCAAACAGTTCAGCAGCTTTTAATGTAATCCCATGGAAGTTTCTCCGCTCGTAGAATAAGACGCTGGTGTAGGCGAGTCCGCTGCCGGAACTCCAGATACCAACTCGGTACTTCTGCAACGGTAAGGTGGGATTGACTTGGTACACCTCACTGAGCGACACGGTCATGGGGCTCTCACCCGAGGCATTCCAGCTCTCAGCCACCAGGGATTCGCAGTCCAGCGGGATATGAATATCGCTGAAGAATTCCTCAGCAGAGGTCGCTGTGTCCAGAAATATAACCCACCTGCCAGAAGAGAAGCTGCACTGCGTGGAAAACTGAAATATTTTTAAATTGTTACGTCCACAGTCTTTTACACTCCTAAAATAAAATAAAAGTAAAATAATCATTCTAATTTATTAAATTATTTCGTAGACTACCATATTTCATGTGGGTGTCGTAAGGGAACAACATAATCCCCCCATGTAGACTTTCGAGAAAAAAAATTTGAAAAGAGAGAATTATACCAAATATTAATACCGGTGCCAAGAATGAAATTCACTCCTAAATGTAGCGCCTTCCGAGTTTTAATATAGAGACCCCGAAATCTACGGCGATCCGTAAAAATATTCTTAAACAAGAGTCTGTAAAAAAATTCGCGTTATCCCCCTTAGAAAAAAAAAAATGGCTGTCCTTTATTGCTGTGACATCAAATAAGTTTTGAAGAGCAGGTGATAAAATATAAAAGATTTTCTGGTGTCTGGCCTCAAAATGGATAATATATAAGAAACAGAAATGAGAAGTGTAAATTAATAATATTCTTGGATTTAAATATTTCTTACCGGAAGTGCGACATTTAAACTTCGTTTCAGTGCTTCCTGGGATTTGAATTCATTACGACGTTTAAAACATATGCACTCCATCGAATTATTGCAAATATATCCGTTTTTCGATTCGTTTTCTACACTAGATCTGCTAGAACTTCCCTCCAACATATACACATGTGACGCTAGACGCTTCTGTTTTCTTCTGCAGTTTGATAGTTTTGGCGATTCTTTTTTTTTAATTTGTAATCTGATTCGAACTGTATATCTCCCAAACACAACTCTTGTTTACAATGCATAAATACGAGCCTGCATTAATTACGAACTGTAGCAATGGCGAATATTCCAGTGTGATTATTAGTGTTCCGTGAGACCAATGCAACCTGAGGTATACTTATAAATCCTACTTTACTTTCAATAAAATCTCTAAATTTTGTCTGTATTCAGATGTATTCATTCTGTAGCCTAGCCCATACGTCACAGAATTTCTAACTTCGCATGCGTCGAGCAGGGGAAGCGGATAGATTCATCGCTGGATTAAAGCAAAGTATGCTTTCGCGCATGTGTCGCTTTGAAAAGAGAGCAAGAGAATACAGCTATGTTACTGTACTGCCAGATTTGTTGTTGAATTTCCGCATGATGTGATTCATAAAGAGACGATGCGATGCATACATAATGCAAATTAACGCTGGCCTAAAATGTGTGTACCAGTCATGACGCTCTTTTGTCACCTGTGATAATGCTTGTTGTGTCTCTGTGTCACTAGATGTAATGACGTAGAAGGGTCTGTTGCCATGGCATCGCGTCTGCTGTGTTGTATTCTTCATTACGTGGACAGGAAACGTTGCGTGGGAAATCAACGAAGAATGACTTCTTTCTGCAATTGTGCGTGTAGTTTGATGGTCTGAAACATACCTGTAAACATAGGTGGCATGACCTACACCCAACTTAGATTCCGCAAAATATATTTCCAGGTTAATTTTAAGTTTTATTTCCAAAAAAAAATGCTTTAACCCTTTAAAGACTCAACCCGTCGGTAGGGTATATTGATGCCGGTCCTCGCCAGGCCAGTCATTCTTGATTCCGAGTACCGCGGTCTCATGACTATATTTTACTGTCTCATGACTATGAGAGTCGTTCAACGTAATCTTCTTAAAGACCCAAAAGTCGAAGTCAAAGTTACTTTACGACTGGTAGTTTACTGTCAATCAGTTCGTCTTGGTGTCAAGCCCCTTGAGACTCAGGACCAGGGATTCTTTTTTCCACCGAACTGTTGCCGTAACAGTCATTGCGTAACAAGTCAAAGTCAAAGTCGCATTGCGACTGACGGTCAGTCAGTCTGTCAGTCAGTCAGTCACTCTTGGTGTCGAGCCCAAACTGGGGCTCATGACCAGATATTTATTACTGTTTGACAGTTCAGGTCTTGTTATTGTGGGGCGTCCTCTCTGACGAGAGGACGGGTCTGTCTTGTCAGTCTTTGTCTCCTAGTAGTAAGTCATTTGTCATAATGTAAAGGATATTTACATTTTACATGTTAAACATGATAATGAATGTATTAAATATATACAGGGCCTCTGTCAGTCCAGGCTCAGTACAGCAGATTACGCCCTATTTCTAGTGCTTCCGCTACAATGGCAGTCTAGTCACTTGAACGGTCGTATGCTTGACCGCCGCCAAGTTTAAGCCTCTTATACTTTCTATGTCGGGCTTCTCCTTGTCCAATATTGCGAACATTTTCGTTATTATGATTTTGTATGACTTCCGCTTGTTGCCTGCATAATTTTGTTATGTAATCATATAAGTACGGAATTTTGAAAGCCATGTGTAAATCGCTAACCGATGTGTGCCTGGGAAGATTGCCAATGGTGCGGAGAACCTTGTTTTGCAGGCGCTGCAATTTCGTTAGATGGGTGTCTGCCGCACACTCCCAAGCGGGACTAGCATAAGTCATTATGGATCTAATGAGAACTTTGTGGATGATCAGCTTAATGTCAGGGCTTAATCGCTCACTTTCGAATAGGGAATACAATCTTATAAATGTTCTGAAGGCCTTGGCTTCGAACATTTCTATGTGCAATCTCCATGTGACCTCCTATTAAAGATTACTCCGAGATACTTTACACAATTTACAAATGGAATATTCTTCCATTCAGTGTTAAGATTAGACACAGGCGGACAACGACTGCGAGAGAAGTAGACCCCCTGAGTCTTATCTTCATTAATTTTAATATTCCAGCGCTCACACCAGGTCTCCATTGAGCTGAGACTGCGCTGGAGGTTTCTAACAACAAAACCCTCCTTGCGATCTGTCGCATACAGACAGGTGTCGTCTGCAAAGAGGGCTAGCTGAACACCATGTGTTTGGGGGGCATCATTTATGTACATATTGAAAAGAGTAGGGGACTAGACCAAACCTTGTGGCACCCCTGATTGCATTTCTCTTGGCGTAGATATTTCGCCTTCCACCGAAACACTGAATTTTCGTTGTGAAAGAAATGATCCAGTAAGCTTGAGTAAACTGGTCGAAAATTCCAATTTTGACAACTCATATAGCAAGCCGGAGTGCCATGTAGTATCAAAGCCTTTTTTGATGTCCAAGAACACCGCACCCGTAGACATTTTGTTGTTGAAATTAAGGGTCACGTGGTCCGTTAAATGTATACATGTAATGAACTGCTTGGAGGCTTACATGTATACAAGTCTAGAATATAACATTATGTCTACTTGNCCTACATTACAGAAAATTGTAATCTTAACACTCACCACTGTGAAAACATCACATCTCACATAGATTGAAGGTGTTTAACATTAGCATGCTGAGGGGAACAACTGGATATAGAGGAAATTGAGTAACAGGACACAACAAAAATTTGCACATATTACAAATTATAATTTGTTCCCTTCACAAAATATTAGAGTGCTCTAATAAAGAATGGTGAAATGAATGGGTGGAGAAGAACAGTGCATAGCCTCCAACAATTTAGTTACTAGTCCTGAAGGGAAGACACCATTTGACAGACCTAGCAACAGATCAGAGCTGAAAGATTTTAAAGAAATGGGAAGCAGGTTGTTAACTGGATTAAACAGATTTAGATTAGAATTCTGTGGCAAGTTCTTGTTAACACTACAATGAACCTTCAGGTTCCATAAAAAAAGGAAATTTCTTGATCTGTTAAACAACTCTGCTTCTCAAGAAAGGTATTGTCCAATTTAATTATTTATTTACCGCTTGACTATACAGTCCTTTAAGATGCTTGACCTCCTTTGACCATTCTTTCCCATTATTTGCCTTTTGCCTCCTCCTCTTGACTTTCCATTCCTATACATCATTCTCTCCATCTTCCAGCTATCTCAGTATGGGCCTTCAAACTTTTAGTCAGCTTTCCACATTAATTTCACCTAGTGCCAAATCTTCTGATGTGTTCCTCAAATAGCATTCCTTTAATGAAAGATTTTCCCAGACCTTAGCAAATGTCGCTTGGTGTGCTGGGACCTGAAGGAGCTAGGGTCAGCGGGGGAGACCTGCCTGCATCTGTACCTTCTCAAAGCCACATCCATACATGCAGACCTCGCCAAAAGGCTCCTGAGGTTCTACCCAAAGCTCATCAATGACATCTATATGTGTGATGAATACCATGGTAATTAATTGTAAAGTGGTTCTGACAGTGGTGTAGTACACATAAAGTAATGGGCATTCTGGGCTTTGTCCACTATCTGTTATTCTAACATGGTAATAGTATTTGAAAAACAGAAAAACAGAAAGATCCCTTTAACAGTAAATATTATACAATAATAATACTGTTACTTTACATTTAGAATTGTTTGTATTTACCACAGTAAATACAAGGATCTGAGACGCCTGGGTCCAAAAGTAAACAAAAGTAACAAAGGCTTGAAGCTCATGCTTCTGATCATAGTGGCCTTGGTTTAGTGCCAGGATAGTTCATGTAGGATTTGTAGCAAACAGGCTGGCACTGGAGTAGGACACTTCTCTCTTTGCCTGCCAGTTAGCATTCAACCAATGTTCCATACTCATCTATCAACTAGGACTGGTATAATAGACCCAAATGAGGCTGCAATACCAGTGAATCATGTGATGATATACAGTAATAATAAAATAACAAACGCAATAACATTGAAGCTACTATTATTCTTCTCAACATGAGCCAATTGCTATATTTATATGGACAATCTAACAATGATTAATGCACTGAAGACTAATAAGAACAGTTAATTCCAGGAGAGAGTGTACTGCATCTGGCAATCGTGAATGAGGACCTTGCAAACGTGAAGTTCCTGCCGGATTCAGGTGCAGAGTACCACGAGCATTGTGTTGGTAACTTTATGTGCCCAGAGGATCAGAAAAGTTCCCGTCCAGACTCACTTGATCATGAATATGTCAATCTGTCTCCTGAAACCAACTACGAGGGGTGAGTATAATGTTATCAAAGACTAGTTTCATTGGTTGGTTTGTTGGTATCATATCTGACCATTAGGAACAGTGACACACTAACACTCTACAAGTGAGGATTTGTGCAGTAGATTTTACAGACAGAATGTCTGTGAAGCAGAATCATGTGTTAGGTATGGTTTGGCTGACTGGAGAACTATCAAACCCTTCCACATGCATCCAAGCACACTATTACTAAATGTGTAATAAAGTCAGTAATACATATTGGTACCAGGAATGTAGCCCTAAAAAATAAAACTGCTTTGGCAGTTTTGTGTGCAGTTCTGGGTTAAAAGAAATGGGTGTGAATCTTCATGATATGAGACCATTTCTAATGATAACTTTAGACTACTAAATTTAGACCTGAAAAACAAACATTTTACAGAATGCATATACTTGAAAAGCCTAATGCTAGTGCCTCATTTGGATATGTTAGAAATTAAGTGAACCTGGTCTGAAATCCATTCATGTTTGATGTCACTGTTTTTAAAATAAATACTAAGGGGATGCCCCAGGACTTGAAAAAACACTGGGATGCTTCCCAGGAACCCCTGGCTCCATTGAATTCCTGGCTCTCAGTGATTTCATGATGGAGTTAATGTAATGAACATATGGTACCTACATGTTTTTTGGCAGTGTAAGAGATAACATAATTGAGATGTTACTGTTTTCATTATTTTCTTTTTGATTAAGTTTGTGATATAAATTTTTTGAGTGAAAAAGGTCTTGATTTGCACTTTGGAGATTTTGGGTTCAAATCTTGACCTGAAATATCTACTATCCTGACTGACGTTCTTTTGTGGTCCCTTGAGATGAATATAGAGAATGCCTGAAATTAGGCCAAAAAACTTCCTTCTATATCTCTTCCAATCCCTTATTCACTAATTGTCCCATCGTGACAAGGATTTGAGCCATTAAATGAATGAAGAATAACTACATGTTAAACAAGTAACTTGATTAGTAAAACAATGTGGTAGCTATTCCTTGAACTGATAACAGAGTGCATGTTACTGCTGATTTAACCAGCTCATTGTTACTCTATACAGTTTTCAGGTGCATACCTTCCACATACAATGTTAATAAATTAAACATGAACATTAACACATTGATTTTTGAAAGAACAATTCCTATACATCAATGTTTATTGCATACTTCTAACTTAGAAACTGAATTAAGCTTGTTGAATGTTAGATTCTTACAACAGTGCCTCTGAAGAGCACTGTTCAGAACTGAACAAAATTCCAGCCAAAGTAAAGTTTATATTTTCATTGTGCATCACAGTTATGTATACTGGGGAGAATACCCTCTGTCTTTTGCTGCATGTTTGGGCCAAGAAGAATGTTACAGGCTGATGTTGGCCAGGGGTGCCAATCCTAATAATCAGGACACAAATGGAAATACTGTACTCCACATGTTGGTCATATATGAAAAACTGGTGAGTACTTACACATTTAGTTGAGAAACCCAATTTCAAATATAGTGTTCTGTCTGATATGAAACTGAACCACCCAGAAGGGCTTTACTAACACAGAATAATTTGACATTCTTGTGTAGAATCATTTTGGCATGGTCCAACACTATCATTGACTTTCCTTTGCATCTCAGGGTACATTCCTCCCTCCTAAAAATAATTATATTCTCATGTTATCAACACAATTACCACCATCATTATAGTTATCTCCATAATAACAACAATAACAACAACAGTATAACACACAGTATAGCAGTATAACACATGCAGTCACAGGAGCGAGACGCGACATAGAGCACAATACACGATAGTGAAAGAGTGCTCCAACAGAAGATGATAGACGTGACTCGCGTAATGAAACACGACGTAAGAATGAAATATGCTGTACAATTTTAATATTTTAACACTTAACATTTATCAGTATATATGATAAATATATATTTTAGTTATTTTAGTATGTATAGACAAGGCATGCAATGAACTAGTTTGTCGTGGATTGGATCAGCACCTGAAGATGGCACATTTGTGCCAAAACATATAGTGAGAGTGAGAAGAGGGGATAGATGAATGTATGCACTAGAAGACGGATAAAATAAATCATGGACTTAAATCAGTGCAACAGGACGCTAAAATATAACATTAATAACAACAACAATGATCAATGATATTATCACCTTCATCATTGTCACCAGTGACATCACCATTATCAACACCATTGTATCAGCTAATTCTAACATTCAGGTAAATATGTTTTACACGACCAACTAACGGTTGCCCTAGGTTGATGAAGCACTGTTATTCTGTTGACGTGTGCCTGGGGCAACTGAGGGTAGGAAGTGTGGGGAGGAAGGAAGATCTGTACAGTTACACATGACTTTGCTGCTGCTTATACTACTTATCAGAGAGTAGTTCACTTTCAACCATGAGCAATCATATGTTGGCGAAATTTTTTGTATATTTGCATATATATCCAGATATTTCATTATCTTATATGCAAGTCTCTTTCTTCTTGAAGTACGTATATGTAGGTTCCTCATTCTTTAACTCAGTCTCTGTACCTAAGTCAGTTTCATATATCAACCAGATATATCATCACACTGATGGACATTGATGAAAAGTATATGTGATTGAATGTTGCAGGTTGCATTTTTATGATTTCTAGGTGGTTTAGTTGTGTGCAAAGTCATGAAAGTAGTGAATGTGTTCACATCCCAGACATTTAAATTTTATTATAACTTAGTGTTTCTTCTACATTGCTTCTGGAAAATACTTATGAGTATATGCCCTGATGGACATTTGTTTCCATTGTTTGTAAGTCAACTTTTGACATGGCCTATAAGGTTGGTGCGTCTCTAGCAGTGCGTAACTTGCAGAACCTCACACCACTCACCCTGTCTGCCAAGCTTGCACGAATAGAGATATTCTTCCACATCCTCAACATTGAGCGAGAGATATATTGGCAGATAGGTAAGGATACACATAAAGTCTATGCATCTAAAAGTGTTAATAATTAAAGAAAAGTTGACAAAAATTACTGTCTTCAGGTCCATAGGGATCAGGGTAAGAAAAACTAAACCTGATGACTCAACTTCCAATGACAGACCCATGCCCTTTCATTCGTGACCCATCACCTTTGATAGCTGAACAAGTTGGTGAACTGGTGACACTCTAAATTTGTGTTTGTGGGTTTTCTCAATTTCTCCAGGCACACAGATTGAATCCAAATTGAGATCCACAAGAACCAATGCTATAGAAGGCTGCGCCATAGCTCAAGCGGTTAGTCACTGGCTTCCCACCGCGGCAGCCTGGGTTCGATCCCGGGTCTGGTCAAGTGGGATTTGTGGTGGACAAAGTGGCTCTGGGGTGGGTTTTCTCAGAGTTCTTCGGTTTCCTCTGCCAATCTCCAGTCCACCAAATTCTCCATCGTCATAATCATAAGCAGGGCAGGTACAATAGGCCAATCAGTGGCCGCCATGCCAAGTGGACCCAGCTGGACTTCACCCCCCACTAAGCAAATGTTATAGAATGTCTGGCAGTGCTGTTGAATTTAAAAAATAAGTGACACAGCTTTCTGAAATTGGAACTATAAATAGTACTGTGGTTGGCAGGAGAAGAATGGATTTGCTCTTCAGGTGTATCAATATGATGACTGTAAGAAAAGAAAGTTTCAAATTTCAAAGTTTAAATGGGCAGGATGGAAAATTATGAGGTCCACAACAAGTTTTTTCAAAATATTTCTCTGTTGAGTTAAAACTTACAGTGAATTTGTAGCTCCAAGTTAAAATTCAAAAACGTTTATTGCTAACTTAAAGTAAACCTCTTCAATGGTGACCTAACTTTGTATGGAGGTCTGATATTTGATATTGACAGTATTTATACACATGACATTACACTGTTGTTCATCAGATACACACAATGGAATTTTGAAATGAATCTTATTGTGTATGAGGCTGTGTGTATCCTTGGTTTCCAGGAAATATTACTTGTGCTGCAAACCCACTAGAACAAATTGATACTATTGATATTGAAACAGGGAACATCAGCAAGAACTCAGCACTAAACCTGGTTGTGTTTGGGGTAAGAAACACCAATTCCATCTCCTGAAAGCCGAAATGTGCACAACACTGTCTTGATGTTGACCCTGCTCTTTGGTAATTTTACTATATTTAAGTGATTTTCATTGTCATTGCTTTGGAGATGCATACTGTCTCCATCTTCAAGGTAAAGTGGTTATTCCATGGCTTTAGCCAGTTCTTTCAGTACATGTACACATTTGGTTGTCCACTGATAACTTCAGCAATGCAAAAACAGGACCAACATCAGCATTGAATTGCCATGAAATCATCTACAACATAGATCTTTTTCTGAAATATCTTGACCAATTATTTTTCAAATTTAAAATTTTCTTAATATGTCACATCTTGACAACACAGGACATCAGTTTCATATCCACACTTATATTTTGTTTGTAATGGAATATAATTTCAGATAATCCATGTACAATAAGTCCCAAGTGATAAGTCACTTAAAATCATCCTTACATATTAGTGTTTATTTCTTGCATATTGTAAACATCATGTGTTAATTTCTTTGGATATTTCAGGATAAAGACGAACATTTAGAACTGATGGATGGCATGCTTGTGGATCTTCTTAATGCCAAATGGAATGCATTTGGCAAATTCAGGTATTTTATCCAGTTGTTCCAACAGAACTGAACACTCAAAAACCTGTTTTGTTTCAAAGCATGTTATGGTCACAGAAGGAGGGGAGGGGGAATCTTCTGCCCTGAACAGTCTAAGGCTTACATTAAAGATTGTCTTAAGTGATATAAATGCAAATTTGTAAGCAAATTCTATGGCTCTCCTGCCCCCAGGAAAAAATCGTTGTGGTGCTCATGCAGCACATTCCCTTCACATCAATAGGTTAGTCTAATGAGTTTTACTGTACTGTAAAGCAGTTTCTCAACTGCAAGATAGTAATGTTTCACACATTTGAAAAGAAAATTTAGTGGTAGCGTATTTTTACTGCATCAGATGAGATGATTGAATCGTTATTTGAGTATAAGAGAAACTAGGACCACCTCTTAGAGCTTGCTTTAAAACTTAAGTCTGTAAAAAAGTATTTTGTGAACTATACATTTACCTATCTCCCCAGTAAGTATAATTGCCATGTTCCATCTACGCAACTTTAAGAATGTATACCCATTCAACTGTTTACTAAAGATCACCATATGTTTCGACCATCCAACTGGTCACCACCAGGTGATACAATACTTAAAAGTGTTTCTGAATTGCAATCATTTAAGTAGGGGCATGCAGTAGCGTAGTTGTTTGAGGCACTATGCTACCAGCCGGAACGTTGCGGGTTCAAGTCCCGATGAAGTCATGGGATTTTTTCAACTGACCTAATCCTTCTGGCCGCACTATCGCCCTGGGGGTCAACTCAGCTTCTAACAGAAATGAGTACCAAGAATTAATTACATAATTTTCCTGGGGATTAAAGCAGGGCCAGCACGTAAGGCTGACAACCTTACCGCCATCTTTCAGCTGATTGTCTAGACAATGTGGGACCCTCACCATCTCACAACCCTATGGGCCTTCATAGCCTGTTACAGGGATAGCTCTACTTACTTTTATCATTTTAACTAGCCAGGGTAGCGTATTGGGTATAGCGACTGGCTACAGGCTGGACAACAGAGGGGTCAGAGTTCACGTCCTGGTAGGATCAAGAATTTTCTCTTCTCCAAATCCTCCAGACTGGCTATAGGGTCCACACTACCTCCTATCCAATGGGTACCGGGGGCTCTTTCCCCAGAGGTAAAGTGGCAAGGACGTGAAGCCGACCACTCACCTCCAGCTAATGCAAAGATCAAAAAATGAGGATCTATATATCCACTCCCCTATATGCCCTCATGGCATAGTGTTTAATTTGTTGAGCACAGGGACAACTTTACCATTTTATCATTTTAACTACATATGGGTCCCATATTTACAATCATTTCTGTCTAACTATCTGTGATGGATTCGTTGATATAAATCATAAAAATTATGAAATTGTAAAATTGCTACTTTATAATGTAGATTAGGTAAAATTGATCCCATAACACTGAAGTAAAATTAGGTACAATATAGTCTGAGTCAAAAGTGCTATAAGGGTGTAGTCCCTTCACCCCCATTTTAGCCTGGTGTTGATTGGTATTCGTGACACATGTGACGCTTTGGAACAGACATACTCGTATGGGTGTTACTTGACCTACTAGGCTATAGTCCTTCATTCATATATATGCTATACCAGTGTTTCTAAACTGCTGGGCCATGGCCCAGTACTGGGCCCCGGCAACAATTATACCAGGCCCTCATCTTATAGGAAAAAGAATTTACTTGGCTACGGTATGACAAAAGTAGAGAACCACTATACTATACTCTACAGCCCAAGAGCACACAAGTGAAGGACCATAGCCTAGTAGCCTAAGTAACACCCATCAATCTATTCCAAAGTGTCACATGTATCATGAATGTTAATCAACACCGAGATAACATGGGGAAGAAGGGAATATACCGTTATAGTGCTTTTGACTCAGACTACATTTTACCTAATTTTACTTTGTGGGAACATCCCACATTGTCACGCATTTCTGCAACGCTCGCTCTTCACATCACTTTTCACCATCACGCGCGCTAACCAATCAGATTGCTTCAAACGATCGCATTTATACTACGCTCGGCGCTAGCCCGCGTCTACACCATTACGCGTGCTAGCCAATCAATTCTTGCTCCCCACTTTCGAGTTTGGCTCCGCCCCACCGACCAGTGTATAAAAGAGCAGAGTTATGCAGTTCCATTCAGTTCATCGTCAGCCTACAAGCCAGCCGCATCAAGCAAGTTAAGCCAGTAGGCTTCGTCGCCAGCGCTCGGTCTTCGGAAACATCGGCAGGCTGCGCCAGGCACGACTGCCTCGGCTCGCCAGCGCTCTCACACCCGACTCACTGGGGCACAGCGCCTGGACTCGCCGGTGGTCGTGTTACGGTCTGACTCACTAGGCATCTGGCGTAGCCACTGCCTCATGGCTCCTACAGCCGCGCTCAGCAACTAGCCTTTCACCAGCAGCTGCCGCACTGCGATCAAGCAACCTCCAATTCACGCTGCCGCACGGCAACCAAGCAACCTCCAGCCAGGGCCGCACTGCGGCCAGGCCACTCACCGCAACTAGCCTTTCTCCTTACCGGCGCGCGCCGCGCTACCTCACCGGTCAAGCAGCAACAGCAACCACGGTCCTTTTCAGGGCCAACAAATTGTTCCGAAGAAGTGGGTTGTCATAGGAGTAATGACAAGACTACACACATCAACGTAAAGACATCCCCACAACTTCAATGATATGGGATCAGTTTTACCTAATCTACATTATAATGTAGCAACTTTATAATTTTATAATTTTTATGATTTATATCAATAAATCCAGCATAGATAGAGATGATTGTAAATATGGGCCCATATGTTAGTTAAGATGGTTGCAAATCAACAACACTTCAATTATGGTATCACCTGAAGATGACCAGTTGGATGTGTATACATTCTTAGAGCTGTGTAGACAGAACATGGAAATTAGATTTACTTTGGGCACACAACAGGATGCACTCTATAAAGACTATCTCCCCATTTCCTGTCTACCCAAGAAATTGTTCTGTAGCATGTGCTTTGACTTGTAAACACATTCTTGCAATTGGCCTATTTTGTGTTCTTATAAATCTTTTGTTCCTTTTCAGGTTCTACCGACAGTTCTTCTTGTTTCTCTTCTACTTTCTAATTTCTCTGGTTTGCTTTACCCTCAGGCCTGGTCCACCTCCAAAGCAAGCAGCTACATCTCCACCCCTCAATAGTACTGGCTCAAATGTCACTACTCCTATCCCACTGAGCAACAGTTCAACTTTTTCTCACATGTCATCACAGTTAAGATTATCAGATATTTCACTCTGAGATTCTAATTTTTCACCAGAGTTTTACTTCCAGAATCATTCATTCATTAAAAACATACTTTTGCCATACAGAATATTTTCATCACCTGATTACAATGGCCAAATAGGTGAACCGTTTATTCCCACAAATATTACTTTGAATTCAGAGGTAACTTCTTACTTGGGTGGTATGTACCATAAGAACTCCAGCAAACACACACAGTACTCAGCTTCGAATAAACACCTCAATTACACTGGAATTTCTTCTCATGGTGAGGAAGTTGCAGAAGAAAAATGAAAGAACACAAGAATCAAGAGTGACTTTTCATCACAGGTAAAGGGTTTGTTGATACATATCTCTATACCATCACTGTGAATATTCATTCATAATATTTGACTTCAAAATATTAGAATTATGATTAATTTTCAGTAAGTGACACAATGCAGCTAGTAGCTGATGCTGTTTGATGATAAAGAATGAATATTAATGTGTATATTGGACTTATAAATAATTACTCTGTCTTCAAATATGCTGGCAGTTGTGGCTGACTCTGCTCTCATGTGGCCCATTAGAAACTTTCTAATATTTCCCCCCCCCCGCCATGAAGGACTGTGTGGATGTTCTGACTTCCTACGACACTATGCCCATACTTCCTGAGTAACAAAATCAATGGAATGACTGCACAAAATTCTGAAATTTTTTTGTCTTTGTTGCGGTATCTTTAAGATGGAACTAATTACTCATCCCATTGCGCTGAGGTGTCCTTTTAGAGGACAGTGACCTCTAAACATGCCAGTCACATATCTCAGTAGGTTCCTACTTTGTCGAGAGTGCTCTTGAAGAAACTCCTTCATACTACAGAACACATAAATACATTCTCTGGGCAAAATGCAGAGTTCTGAGAGTGAAAACAGGTGGTACACATAGCTACTATTATACCTTATGTTACAATATGCTGATGTGACATTATGTTCTGCTTGCAATACACAGAACAAAGCAGCTGAAGATGATGATGATGACGATGACTGGTGGGAAGACCTTATAGAGGAGTGTCGACTGATACAGTTTGGGTCCCTGAAAGTGAAGATTCGAGTTATCTGTGAGTTATGCATGGAGATTGGTTCCGTGCTATATATTCTGGCAGCTCTATGGGAGGCATGCTTTCTTGGTCTCAACATGTTCATCGACAACTTCGTATGAACACAACCTTGACCAGACAATAAAGACTGGAAGCCCTTTCTCCAGGGGTAAAGTGGAAGGAATGTGAATATGACTAAGCCCAACATCATTACATTTTAAGGCATCACACATTCTCAGATATCAAAGCTACAATAATTTTCACACATAGCAGAACAGTGAGGCAAACTAATATGTTGCCCCTTTCTGTCTTCAGTATTTAACCAGAAGTACAGTTAAACAAACTTTGCCATCAGAATATTTTGGAGGGGGGGATATAATTCAGTTTTAATAATTGCTTTCTTTTAAGTTTTGTTTTCTTCTTGTCCACTTATTTTCTATTTTTATCTCTGTGTGGTTGAAGTCTTCCTACTTTCAAAGCCTTATGCATCAGCAGAAATACAGCCTTTTGTATCACCTATAGCTGAGGTCGAAGAAATCTTCTGTCTGGGCATATATAGCAAGGGGCTAAGTAATGTTCATGTAACCACTAATTCTGTGTGTGTTGTGTGTCTTGTGTGCATGTGTTGTGAATGTTTTGTGTGCCTATGTTATGTGTTTTGTGTGTCATGTGTCGCTCTTTACACCTATGTACAGAGAGTAGACACATGTTCACCTGACTATAGATTTAAACTGTTAGTGCGGTACAAAAGGAAGGATTTACTGAACAGTATTTCTTGGAAGCCCTGGAAGTCCATTCCATAGCCAGTCACACCATTTATGGAACCTGAAATTCTTTACCAAGATCACAGCAGTCCCCTACTGATCTCTGCCATGAGACAGATGAATATTGTCCATGCTAGCACAATGTATTTCTTAGAGATCCATTTTAATTTTGTGCTCCCACTGAATGCAGAGGTAAAGTGGTTAGCACCTCTGCTTCATATTCAGAAGGACCTAGGTTCAAATTTCGGTACAAAGACAGTCTGTCATGACTTAGGCTGCTACTGATTTTCCTCAGACCTTCAAGACATATGCCATGAGAATATCACAAATTAGGCCACAACAGCCTCTTTCCATCTACTTTTGAATTTGTTACACACTAATTATCCTGCTATGTAGAATTATATATAGTTTGAGTTATTAACAGTGTCCTTAAATAGATCATAAATAAATAAACACACAACCAACCATTACCCTTCCATTTATGCCTATGTTTCCCAATGTTGTCTCTTCACTGCAGTTTTCTAGATAAAATCTGTATGCATTTCACATCTCCCACATGTGTTCCTTATAGGTCCTATCTACAAATTATGGAATTTCAATTTATCCACACCCTGTTGTTTCTTCCGACATCTTAATATTCTCATGCACAGCCTGTTCTCAAACAACTTCAGTCTACATTCTTTGCCTGTTTTGAGAATTCAAGGAAATTATTTTATGTGACCTCAATTTTTTCTTGCTTTCTGTATTGTACCCTCTTCCAAATTTACTGTGCAGATGACAGCACCATCACGTGTTATGTTCCTGTGCTCCTGTGTTCTGATGCTCTTCATGCAACTCCTCAGATCCTCCTGCCTCACCGAGATTGAGGATGTAGTTGCTGTTTTCATCATGCTGACAACAGCACCATACTTCCTCTTCTTCTGCAGGTATGTAGGTCTCAGTTTCATGTTTACATGAACCAGAAGTAAACACTGTTTGAGTAACATTTATTAATTGTGTGTATTAAAGACTGAAGCAGTTGGGATACAGTCATAGTGATGGCATGAGCTAGGATATTTTCACTGGCTAAGCATGCTGATGTTCTAACAAGACAACAGAATTCAGGGTTAGATATTTCATGTGAATGGGATGTGTTTCCACAGGGGCTTCAAAACAGTTCGACCATTTGTGGAGATGATATACCGCATGATTATGGGTGACCTCCTGCGGTTTGTGTCAATTTATCTTGTGTTTGTCATGGGATTTTCACAGTGTAAGTATCTAGAGAAAAATAAGATGAAATAAATTTAAGAACTGCAAGTGGCCTAAGTAAGTGTCTGAAGTATAAGAAGAGGCCATTTTGATGAGTTTATCTTGTTGATTTTCTTTGTGTCGTGCTTACATATCACTTAACAGCCATATTGGATGAGAAGAAACTTTTTATTATAATACAAAACAAAAACAAATGAATATAGATTACTATTACCAACTTGAACATCTTTATAATACTAGATTCTCAACATATCTAAGTGTTATATAGTCTGGAATTGTCAACTGCGTGTGATTTGAAGGCCAGAATAATTTTTACTGCTATAGGAGCTTCGTACATAATGTGTATCACAGCTAATGTATGATAGGAATGAACCATACAGACAGCCCCATAAGGCTTTACATGATGAGCTTCATTTTATCAAGGGGTTTCCTGTTGTTGTTTCTGGGGCTTGGTTAGATCTTTTCATTTTCTTTACCTGTTGCCAAGTGTAGTTTGTTCTTATTTCTGGCTCATATTGGGGGTTATTATTGTTACTGTTTTTTGATGGGGTTACATAAATTGTTGTTTGTTCCAAAGGCATCATATTGTAGCTGGTTTGTTTAATTTGGTATTGTGGTACTGGGCCTGTGAATTGCTGTTGCATTACCTGCTGCTGTGGGTCTACATTACTACCCAGTCCCAGTGCTGTCCACATGCTGGCCGCCTCACAGAAAGGTAGTTTATCATTTGTTTTCTGCAGTTTCACTAGAAAACAAAATTAATTATTACATTCTAACACCACACTAAGTCTCCTCAGTCTGCTTTCACTATTCAGTGCTAGGTTATTGCTATCAACAAAGGTTACACCTGTATAATATTTTCTGTAGGCATATCATGATAAGAAATTACCAGCTTATGTTACAGCTACTGAGACTAAAGTTCTGGGGTTTTATTTCATCCATGGATCATTATACATGATATGGGACAAGTCATCTGTGACATGTTATGNTTATTGATGACACTTTGTCTTGGAGCCAGCACATTTATTATATTATAAACATATTATCAATTCAATTCAATTCAATTTTATTTCATCCATGGATCATTATACATGATATGGGACAAGTCATCTGTGACATGTTATGCAATTAGAAATATAGCGCATACAGTAACAACAGAAATGCTAAGGTTAATCTACTTTGCCCATGTTCATTCTATTATTAGTTATGGAATAATATTCTGGTGCAGTGCTAGCTTAGCGCAAAAGGTATTCATAATGCAAAAGAGAATTATCAAGAGTGATAATGAATATGATGCCAAGAGACTCCTGTAGGGAGATTTTTAAAAGGATGAAAATAATGACATTGTATTCCCAAAATATATATATGTGTACTACTTTTATTTGTGGTTAATAGTAAAAACATATTTGAGAACAACAGTGAATTACATGATCATAAAACTAGGTTATGTAAAAACTTGCACCTACATGAATCTGGCCAAATTTGACAAAGATGTCTATATCACAGTTATAAGAGTTTTTAATCATTTACCTCATTCAGTAAAAAGATTGGTGAATGATGAGAAGGGTTTTACTTTAAAAGGATTTCTGTGCCACCATTCCTTTTACTACATGAATGAGTTTTATCAATATACTGAGAGTTAGAATATACTATTTCCTGGTACTAAGTACTGTTTTAATATATGTATGTTTTATTATCTAGGTTTTGTATATTGACTCACCCGATATTCTGGGTATGAAATTTTAAAAATAATTCTGTTGTAAATAAACTTCGAATATGTGCAGTACACATTTTTTAATTGTGTATTATAAACTTAGATATCTAAAAACAGTGTTATATATTGTTGACTTGTGTTTGTCTTATCCTGCTAAGAATATTTATTGACTTGTTCCGCATCTGCGGCCCTTTGCCAGTTATAGATTTATGGAACGAATAAATATGAATGAATGTACTCACGTCTTCACACTTTGAGCTCAAGATAGTGACTGTGAAACTTGTTAAATGCATAACTGTTCATCAAAACGGCCTTGATCTGGCGACAAAATCCATTGTACAAAATGTAAGTAATATATAGCTTATAATTAGGGCCCGAATTTCTATGACATGTCATATTTTTTTTCCTAGGGTTTATTCCTATTTTTAAATGTAATTATGCATGTTTCCAGTCATTCTTATTGAAATTATGTCGTTTTTATTGTGCATATAAATGCATATTTTAGAGTTTTATTGGTTTTACAGCATATTTTGGCATAATTTTGAAATAAGGTCATATTTTTGTCATTTTAGAAACAA
>NW_019725414.1:219703-274538 GCF_002891405.2 Cryptotermes secundus | reverse complement strand
AGTGGCTGAAGAAGTTTGAGGACATTTTCCTGATGTAGATAGGCTAGTTTGAAACGGAAAGAAAATATTCATCAAGGCCCCTCTTCGAGTGCAGAAATTTAAACAAGAAGCTCCTCTACTGCCACTGCCTCCACAGTCTGTCGTCACACGGTGGGGTACATGGTTGGATGCTGTGGCATATTATTGTGAAAATTACACAGCCATTGAGAAAATGTTTAATGGCTTTGACAGCAGTGAGTCAACATCAATTAAAGCTGTCAAGGACTTATTCTCTACCACTCTAGCACAAAATCTGGCATACATAAAGTCAAACTTCTGTTTAATTTCAGGTGCAATAACTCGCCTGGAATTTGTAGGGACTGAACTCTGTGATGCGTTGGACACTGTAAAGAGCATTGAGAATGAACTAAACCGAACTCATGGTGAAATAAGTGACAGGATTAATACCAAAGTAGAAAGTGTTCTTCATCGGAATGCTGGTTATTCAACATTATGCAAGATTGCAGATATACTTTCCAGTAAACTAGCAACATTCGAAGATGATACAGATGAT
Organism: Cryptotermes secundus; assembly: GCF_002891405.2. Taxonomy (NCBI): domain Eukaryota; kingdom Metazoa; phylum Arthropoda; class Insecta; order Blattodea; family Kalotermitidae; genus Cryptotermes; species Cryptotermes secundus. Next base: position 273,985 of record NW_019725414.1, on the reverse strand, counting down.
CTTCCATGTAGTAGGGGCCATGGCAAGGACTCACAGGGTTTGAAGACCTACTCAGATAACTGGGACTTCCAGAAGGAACTTTGACAACAGTAGTTCGAGAAACAGTACCGTAACATGACGCACGAGACTCGTGGAATAGCCTACTATTTAGTGTATAAATTCAGTGACATTAGAATCATTTGTAATTAGAGCGAGGGCACACCGAGGAAAATGGCAACCGCAACGCAACCAAGAAGATTAAAACCATCACCTGTCCTCTACAAGGCCTGTTGGTTTATCACCGGTGGATGATTATCTACTCAAGACACCTACAAACAAAGGAATCACTGAAATGCGTTACAGAACAGCTGACTTCTAGGAATCCACGCGGAAACTCAATCGTTAGAAGACTGGCATGCTCCGTTGCCTGGTAATTGAGTTATGAATCGCTGAAACGCGTTACAGAACAGCTACTGTAATTTCAATGAATCCACGCGCCAACTCACTTGTTAGAAGACTGGCATGCTCTGCTGCCTGGGAATTGAGTTTCTCAGTGTACCCCCAAGTTTCGTTGCCATTTGCTCAATTTGCGCTGCTTAACATACTACGGCCGGGCGGGCCGGGCGCATGTTGAGGTGCAGGCAGCGCGCACGTTGACAGTGTGAGATAGGAGTGCAGTGTGAAGGACGCCGCTATTATCGTTGAAATATGGCAGAACACCTATTACTTGCTTTAAGTTCTGAATCTGATTCAGACGGTTAGTTCGAAACGGAGATGTTGGTGTACGTGGCATTAAAGCTCCTTGCCCACTAGAGCAGTATGGTTAGCAGAACAGTGCAGTGTCGTTGTATTGCCGTTGTAGTATGTCTGCAGCGAGTGCGCCCACTGCAGGCGTGCAGCGTCAGAGACGGGACCGAAAGCATTCCCCCCACCAAAGTTGTTACCCACTACGTTTACCCCTCCAAGTTGAACCAAGTCCGCTTTTGTGCAGTCTTGCGCTCCATGTTGTACAGAATATTGCAATGACCGACTTGTCTTCGGAAGAAACGATTTGTGTAGCTATGATGCTACAAGAGGATCAGCCAAAGCGAATATGGGTGCACGATATTAACAAGAAAAGAAACGAATTCGGAGAGTTCCACATGATATTTCACGACCTAACTGAAGAGGATAAGAAGTTTTTTTATCTACTTTCGCATGAGCTATGCCAAATTTTGTGAGCTATTATTAGCAATAGAGCCACGCATAGAGAAGAAGAACACGAATTTTAGAGAGGCCATAACCCCAAGAGTAGTAGTAGTAGTAGTAGCAAAGTTGTACCTAACTATACTGTTTGTACATGGAAGGTACAGGTACTGTTGTCCCTGTGCTCAACGAATGAATGCACGACGCCATTAAAAGCTTATGGGGGAGTGGATGTATAGATCCACATTTTCTTGACCCTACCGGGACTCGAACTCTGACCCCTCGGTCGGCCAGCCCGTAGGCAGTCGCTATACCTACTACGCTACCAGGGCTCACGTGCATGGGAAGCCTACTGTAGACCGTGGGTTAAACATTATATATGCAATTTGTTTTCATTCATGTATTGCATATTAATTATTAGTCTACCTGATTCGTTCAGCGTTTCGCCAATCTCCATCCAAGCGTTTTCTCTTCTCATGCTGTCATAATAGTAGGCATGACTGCGGTCATAGAGGATATTGTACTCTTGTACAGTGGAGATTAATCTTTCCTCGAACGCCATGTCTTGCCTCATTGACACTCAACCCAGGAACCCAGGAATGACAATGCGTTTTGGTATGTGTGGAGGGGGATGCGGCGTGCCGCCATGACACTGCCGTGCAGAATGTTTGCCTCTTCGAGCAACCGAGACAACTCTACACTATACCATACTGTACTATACTGGCACGACACTACTCTAGTGGGTGCACGTCCATTAAATACACGGAGAGCAATGCGTCTGCAGCCTTCGCTCTGCACTGCGCGCATACGACACTGTGCTAGTGGGCGAGGACCTTAAGAAGGGAAAATCTCTGAAAAGAGCGGAAATCGCTTTTGCATTTAGGTTGCCAGTTTTCATAGTGTGATCCAGGCCTAAGCAGTAGAATTATTTGTAATTATTAAAGGTAATTGTAATTTGCTTTTGAATTATTTGTAATTATAAAATGTAAAGTACCTTCGGGTATTTTCTATTTTTTTATGTACCTATATTTGTAGAAACGTTATTTCTAATAAATTTGTGTTATCTTATTTTAACATGATGTTTGCTGAAGGCTGTGCAATCAATTTTTATGTATTGAAAAATAAACAGCATCACATTCAAGATATTGGGGTTAGTTGAACTCTTGGGCCATGTATATTCTAAGTTCTAAACGACATTTGTATTTGAGTGTCAAAAATTAAAGCAACAGTGAAGTTGAAGAAATGAAAACATTTTAAATTATTTTTATTTATGTTTCAATTTGCAAAGCGTACTACATTATCTTCCTGTCATTTGACAACCCAAACACGCCAGAGGGAGTGGATGATTCGGTGTCCAACCCTGTGTCCATCCAACAGAATCTGTGCTGGCCATGTGCCTCATGTCAGTGACAAGCTTTGGTGACTACTATGGCGCCTTTGAGTAGACAGAACACGAATTTGAAGTGAAGGTTAGTTCAGATGCTTATGTTCAATTAGCCATAATATTTTACTGAACCTACAATGAAGCTTGCATGTTATTTATTCTCATTTAACACCTCAGAGAGGAAGCTTTTCTAAAAATCTTCTTGCATTTATGTCCATTTCAAGGTGGTTACTTAATGAGGCTGTTAGTATCAAGAGTACGTAGCATCATTGACAAGATGATTAAGTTGAGCAGTTGGATAAATGCATATTTGAAGGGGAAGCATCTGCTTTACAGTGATTGGTTTGTCAGTAATATTCAGGAAAACAATCTTTGTTTCCTGTCAGCCTAAAGTATGGTTGTTATAGCGACTGGCTATGGGCTGGACGACCAAGGGGTCGGAGTTCGAGTCACGGAAAAGGTCAAGAATTTTCACTTCTCCATGTCGTTCAGACCGGCTCTGAGGTACACCAAACCTCTTATCCAAAGGGTGCCGTGGACTCCTTCACTGGGGATAAAGTGGCCTGGGTGGGAAGCTGACCACTGACCTCCAACTAATGCCAAGGTCAAGAAAATATGGATCTATACATCCACTCCCTCCATACGCTTTCATGGAGTAGTGCTTAGTTAGTTAACCACAGGGACAACTTTACCTAATTTTCGTATTTCGAAATAATGAAAGTATTAAATGATCTCCATGCTGTCTGTGTTCTAAGAATCAAATGAAACATACTGTGGCATACTGGAGAGCAGTGTTCTCTAAGCAGTCTGTGGTGATAGGTAGGTGCTTTATTTCAAGACAGGCTGGCCAACTGACTGTCAATCGTAACGTAACTTTGACTTTAACTTTGTGAGTTAGGGGCAACCCCTGATGGAGGCAAGTCCAAATACTTCTAACATAGCCCTGAGAGTCGTAGGAGGTGAAAAAAAAGAGAATTGTCATGAGTTGCATGAGACTTGGATCCAAGAATAACTGCGCTGGCAAGGGCCAACATCAGTTGTAAATGACAGACCCGACTTCTTGTCAGAGAGGGTGCCCCACATCAACAAACCCCCAACTGTCTGACAGTAATAGAAATCTGATCTTGGGTTCCAGATGGGTGCTTGACACCAAGACAGACTGGCCAACTGACCATAGACCTAGCATAACTTTGACTTTGACTTCTGAGTTAGTCTGGCATTTGGAAGCCAGTTAGTTCAGCTGCAGCAAGGACAGGAACCATTGGATATGGTAGCCTAGGATGCTACACTGTTGGGAAGCTACTGTGAAGCAGAGCAATGAGACTGTGACTGAGAAGACTAATGTGATAGTGATTTATAAAGTGTAGTTACGAGTTGTATAAGAGTTTAGTAAATCTGATTACCAATCCAAACCCCATCTATAGTCACTCAGTCACATAACAATATAAGTATATTGAGGGTTAAATTTAGTGCTATTTAATGTTAAAGGACATGGCGCACATAGTTTCTGCTACTGTCTACAGAGTTAAAGTAATGTAACAGAAGTTCAGATTAGTAAGAGTAATCTTTCAGAAAGCCAAGTCCTCCAAAAGTTATGTTTCTCTCAGGTTATCAGATTAATATTTTGTTGATATTTTTCATGTCCCTCACATACCTGCCACATAAATTACAAAGGTAAAAAAGATATGTGCTTCAGATCTGTGACTCTCACAGTGTTGACTACTAAGATTACTGTCTTCTGGGATATGATCACATTATTACCAACCATTTCCCAAGATGCCTCTGTTTAATGGTAGATGGAGATATATAACTTTCTTAACCTTTCATCATATCCTGTGTTTCAGCTCCTTTTTGTGGTTTACATGGGCATTGTGGCCATCTTGCTGGTGAACATGTTGATAGCTATGATGGGCACCACATATCAGAAGATTGCTGAAACCCGCAATGAGTGGCAGAGACAGGTAACTTGTCTTTTGGCCTGCAAATCACACTGTACTGGAACAAGTGCTGTCAGCAAAACGTGCAACTGTTGTCTGTCCCAATGCATAGAATTATACCTATATTTCTTTAGGCTGAAATATTTGTTACCACATTGAAATAAAAATGATGAAGGGCAGCCCAGTTAGTAGTGACTGCTAATTACTGCAAGACTGCAGTTCAGTTCATGCCCTGTCTAGCTGATCAGAATGGGAGGATGAAGGTTACAGTAAGATCTAAAAGTTTGTGATGATGGTACATTAATACAGATATTATGTATCTGGACATTATCCATTGTCTTGTCTTTATCTAAAAGCCTAGGTTTTACCTGAAGATGAAGACAGACTCTAGTCTCCGAAACATGTTTTGAAAAATAAGCATGACGGTTTTTAGATAAAGACAAGATGATGGATAATGTCTGAAAACATAATATTTGTGTTAAGTGAAGGTTACAGCTGAACACTCAGCCCTGTCTTTTATTGATGTCAAGAACACGTCAACATGCTTCCACGCAACCAAGCACAATTGTAAGGTAGTTGTTTGTTACAGTGGGCCCACATTGTGCTGGTTGTAGAGCAAGGTGTCAGTCCAGCACAGAGACTCAAGAAGCTCATGGATTACTCCCAGCCATTGTCTGATGGGCGCCGAGCCCTTGTGCTGAGACTCAATTAGTCGGTGAGTGCCACCGAATTCATATTAAAGCTTCAAATTACCAGGTGTATTACAGGTGTTAGTAACTACTAATAAGAATTATTAAACAACAGTGAAGTTCTACAGTGATGAGGTGGTGAGTTATCATCATTGTGATTTATTGCAGGAGGAAGACAAGGAAGAAATGAAGGAGATCCTTGTGTGGGATTTTTGTCTGTGTCGTTACTTCAATGACAACCCGCTTCTTCAGAACAGTTTTGTAGGTCCTGAAAAGGACCGTTGGTTGCTGAGATGCTTGACCGGTGAGGTAGCGCAGCTGATGGTGGAGGTTGCTTGATCGCAGTGCAGCAGCTGCTGGTGAAAGTCTGGTCATTGAGCGCAGTCACTGAAGCAGAGAGGCGGTAGCTACACCAGTTGCCCAGTGTGTCGGGTATGACTACCGGTGAATCAAGGCGGCCTAGTTACCCAGTGAGTCGGGTGCGACCGCCGGATAGCCGTGGCAGTCATGCCTGGCGCAGCGAAGCGCCGATGCCTCCGTAGACCGAGCGCTGGCAACGAAGTGTGCTGATTGCTTGTAGAGAGCTTGAGAACTGACTGGAACTGACTGGAACTGACTGAAGACTGACTGACTTGCTAGCGTTGTGCTCCGCCTTTTGTACAATGCTCGGTGGGCCGAGCGAAACTTGAAATTGAGGAGCAACAATTTGCAGAGCGCTGATTGGCTAGAAAAAATGAGGAGCAGAAAATTGCAGTTCGTGGTGGTATAAATATGAATGAGACGTCCGGCAGTGCGATATTCACAAAGGCGTGAGTGTTGTCTAAAAGACCGGTGGAGACAGCTTGCTATGTGGGATGTCCCCACACTTGAGATGAAGAGGGTACATCAGCACATTGTCAAGAGAAGGAAGCAGGGCTGTAGCAAGATACTTTCATCAATTCCCAGTCTGAAGAGGCTCATGCTATAATCAAGATTCATAACTGAAAAATTATTCCTCAAACAATTTGTAATTACTGGACATTAAAAGTTGATTTAACTCTCCCTCCTGGAAAAGCTGTCATTATCATTCTTATCAGCAACATGCAAAAATAAAAGTATAGAAACAGATATCACATATGCCACAGAATTGTTTCAGTAATTATATGTATTCCCTCAAAGTCATAACAATAACTTCACTAACTCAATGGAGCAGAGTTATTTTTGAGAAGCCAATAGTTACTTAGATAGTAAAGCAATTGTCCACCTTTCATGAAACTCAAAGGCTCTTAGTACGTTCACAAGTATCTCACCATTGCTCTCTATCCTGAAACATGTTAACTAGCCCACACCCTCAAAACCCATTTATTTTAGATGCAATTTAATAATAGGGTTTCTATTCCCATACAAGCTTATGTCTTCCAAGCACCTCTTATCTTCTGGTGTTTTTTCTAAAGATTTTATGAATTTCTCTAGGCACGGCAGCCACTGATTGGCCTATTGTACATGCCTCGGGTGATTATGATGATGGAGAGTTTGGTGGAATGAAGATTGGCAAAGGAACCCAAAGTACTTGGAGAAAACCTGCCCCAGTGCTACTTTGTTCACCACAAATCCCACTTGACCAGACCCGGGATTGAACCCGGGCTGCCGCGGTGGGAAGCCAGTGACTAACAGCTTGAGATATGCCGCCGCCTTTCGGTACCTGTAATAGTCAAACTGGTACTACTGCAAGAAAGTACATGCTACATCATTCAGACGCTAATGTGTTTCGACGTCTGGAACAGAAAGTGTAACTGATACAGGACACATCAACGCAGGACGCCCACAGACTCCACAGACACCAGCCAATGAAAATGTTGTAACTACAGCTGTCAAAGGAGATCCGTGGAGAAGTCAACGTGATATCGCAACGGAGGGTCCTCAAGTCCTTCGTGAGAATCAGTTGCATCCTTACAACTACTTGCAAAACCTATATCTGTTTGCATATATTCGTCCTCTACGGACGCAATTTTGCAGTTGGCTACTGTGACTGCTCACTTTGTTGTTGTGTGTTGCCCCCACGCTCGGCACCATTTGTGATTGCCTTTTGCCCGAATTTTCGTCACTTATTAGTTCTTTACCTGTACCCCTTCCTTCCGGTGCTGTGGTTCACCTGCACCTTATGTCTGGACACCTCCACTGGAGTTACTGCCCTCCTCCCACTTTTCGTGGATGGCGAGAAGTTAAGTGGGAAGGGAGCAGAATTGTGGTTGTTGGTGCTGGTAGGCAAGAGTTCGTTTCCTGTACTACCATTAGGTGTCTCACAAGTAGGGAAAGATGGGAGTATCTGGAGTTGTGCTCTGTATTGGGTAGAGATGAGTTCTTATCCCAGGGTCTTACGAGTCTGGCTCGGGCAAGTAAGGAAGATTCTTACCCTACAGTCACATACACCACTTCACAATTTTGCACTTAGTAATTATTTAATTCACTTCAGCTCACTGAATACAACGGAAACTCTAATGGTTACACTTAATTGTATTTAACTTGTAATACTTTTACTGAAGGGACGTAGTTGTAATTTTGTGTCTGACTTGAATTGAAGTTGAATTAAGCCTACTTGAGGTGGAATGCACTCTCTCTGAATCCTGAGGTCCACAAACCACAGACTGCAAGAGAAAATCCACTCCTCCAACCCGTGCCAATGGTTTAGTTTTCAAACTAGGAGGTTCCATGAATTTGTGAATTTCCAATCATGTTGCTTTGCTATGTGATTCTGGCAGTTGCTGACCTGACGCTAAGGTTGACAGTGACTTGATGCATTACGATCAGGGAATGAGGCTCTGGCCCTCCCACTTCTAAGTTATAACTGTTCCAAGCTGTCAGCTCTCAAATTCTCAAAGACTTTCCGACTTTGCTGAAACTGCCAGAATTCCAGGAAATGTACCAGATGTTACTTCCTGTCCATATAGCAAAACTTGAACTATATCACTTCTGCGTGTAAAAGTTGGTTATCTGCCAGATCTCTTTGTATTTATGTGATATTAACTTAATTTCAACTTAATTAATACAAAATAGTCCACCAAATTATGCTGAACGACTACACTACTACGACATAAGTAAACTGCAGATGTGCTCTCTTTACATAATATTCTTTGGATAGATGAAGCACGTTTAGGCATGAGGGTGTGCTCAGTGTTCACGTTAGTCACACCTGGACACCGATATAATCCTGGTGCTCTCCGCTATCAGGTCAGCGTTGAAGCTATAATCCTCAGGGATACTCTCACAGGCTTCTGCTTGTTACCTTAACTCACTAGCTACTCATTCCACCTGCTTTAACATGCTAGAATCATGTATTCTGCCCACAATAAACAGCGATTTTTTTCCTGTAAACACCATTAACCGGTTATTTTGTTGGCGAAGATGTAGCATGTTCCATATTAGGTGCAAACTGAATTTGTATATACAAGTATTATTTAGAGACAAACACATTCACTTGTCTCCCGTGTGAAGGTGGGGTCGAATATCTCCGCTGTAGCCCTGCGAGTCATAGGAGACGACGAAAAGGGAATTCAGTAACTGGGGGTATAACTGGGCCAACCTGTTCCTGGGAGATATAAGTACAGAGACCTGGCCCTCCAATTTGGAGAGTCTCAAATCTGAGACAGTAAAATATGGTAATGATTCCTGAGGGAATCGGAACTTAGAATGTCTACGCTGGCGAGGCACAGCAGCAATCCTAAATGATAGATCCATCCTCTAGTAAAATCCCTGTCGTAAAGTAAATCCGACTCTGACTCTTGACTCTTACTCTTAAGGCCCCATACACACACAGTTTGCCCTTCTGATCGACCATACAGGCAAAACTTTGGCAGTTTACCCCCTCCCTTTCCTCCCCATATACGTGCAGATAAAGCGGCAGGCTTCATGTCACAATCACGGTCTTCCAGCCTATAATGTTGAGTCACACACTTCACGTGCTACGGTCAGGAGGCAGAACTGACAGACTGACCGGTTTCCCACAGGCCAGCAATCCAAACGATTGACCGGCCGACCGCACCACACATGTCAGTTTTGCCTTTCAGTCTTCAACTATGCAGGCCGAACTGGAGGCCAAACTGTGTGTGTATGGGGGGCCTTAGTCTTTAAAGGGTTAAAGCCTGATTGCTCAACGATCTCGTGATTTTCTTGAAACTGTTCTACCTGGGCTGCTCGAAGATTTGCCCCTAACTGTGAGGAAGAGTTTGTGGTTTCAGCACGATGGAACTCCAGTGCAGTGTGAGGTAGATTCCCGACAGTGGAAGAACGCGTCATACCCAGGAAAATTGACTGGATGTCGAGAACCGAATGTACGGCCCCATTGGTCACCTGACTTACTTCTCAAGGATATTCTGTGTATAACACCTGAAGGAGCACGTTCCTAAAATATCTACGAGGACAATGAAGAAGCATGTTACAAGACTTCAAGCATCTGTGAAAACAGTAGATGTCAACTTGTTTATGCGTGTTCGAGAGAACTCCATGAGGGTCATTTCCATCTGTCTTGAAATGGACAGAGGCGGTACGGAACGCCTATTGGAACTACGAGGCGCCCATCCTTTGACAATTTGATACTTCACACCATTAGAAGGTGACTTTTATCTTGAACATTAAACGTCACAGAACATATTGTCACGTATATGAGTGTATATAAGGGGTTTAGATTGGTAATAGAAATTTATTGGCCACTTACAGAACATTGCTACAGACAACCACGACATTCTCACTGAGTTAAGCACTCCATAGATTACTGTAACCACAGCACACATAAACCCTTCTCAGTTTGGTATGTGTTCACAAGTCGTTGCCTGGTTACAGATCTGAACAATGTCACATCCTTGCCACCTGGCGACTATCTCACAACCAACTCATTGCTTCAAAGTTCTGCTCTTAACATCTCGGAGTGAACCGCACAGAAAACGCATTTCCTTTGTTTCTGATTCCAATCGTTATGCTTGCTTATTTTGGTGTAAAAAAGGTAAAGCTATCCCTGCAACAGGCCGTGGAGGTCCATAGGACTGTGAGATGTCAAGGCTCCCACATATTTTGACAACACTCACAGACGGCCATGAGGTTGCCATCCTTACGTTCCAGCCACCCTTTACCCCTAGGAAGATTCCTGGTACTCATTTCTGTTAGAGGCTGAGTCGAACCCAGGGCTATAGTGCGTCTGGAAGGATTAAGTCCATTGGAAATTCCAATGACCTCATGGGAAATCGAATACGAGACCTTCTGTCTTGTAGCATAATGCCTCAATCAACTATGCTACGGCGTTCCCCTTTCTCTCTCTCTCTCTCTATCTATCTATCTATCTATCTATCTATCTATCTATCTATCTATCTATCTATCTGTGTCTCTACAGCCCTTGTATATCTTGGCCGCTTTTTCAGTTTCTTAATCTATACACAGTCTGTAGGACCCCCTTAGACTAGGGAGCTAAGGCCGCTGCCTAGTCACAGAACAACACAAACATAGAATAAACGCACACACACATCCATGCCTTGAGGGGGATTCGAACCGATGCTCCCAGTGTTTGGGCGGACGAAGACGGTTCATGCCTTAGACCGCGCGGACACTGTGATCGGCTTCTGCCGTTTATAGTAGATTTATATACATATAATGGCGGTTTCTTACATGAAGTCTAGATCAGAATCTCAAATTGCTGACTGGAAGTGACTGCTTGCGACATCTCCACTGTGAGAGCGGAGTTTACGTAGGTCAAATAATTTACATATAAACAATTGGTTCTTGGGGATCGAAGCTTGATAACTTGAGAATATTTTCGTAAGAAACTGTCATAGTGATGCTTTAGGAGTTTTCTAGGCAGCAAGTGGTGAGATATACAATGCAAATTTCTTCTTGAACTTCGGTCAACTGTTTCTCACATTTCGTCTTCTCTGCGCATGTGTGTATTAATACAGATACAACTTGGGATCTGCTTATTCAACCAGTGGGAAATGTTTGCCCATTTAGGGACTATTTGCCCAGCAATAATAGAAACAATTCAATTCTGAAAATTTAATAAAACAATTGGATATAATTTGTAGTAAATTGCATTACATACAAATAGATCATTTTGGAGATTAAATATTTTGGTATAATATGATATACTTACCTCCAAAATTGGCCAACATATAACACAGCATTTGTAACAATGCATTTGGAGTTCGGGAGGACTGAAAATTTAGCCCCTAAAACATTTACATGAAATCTTTAAATATAATCAATGTTATTGTAGCATTTGCTTCATAACTTGTACTCTTCTCCAAGTATAATTAGAACGATGAAGTGGGCAGGACATGTAGCACGAATGAGGAGAAGAGAAATTATATAGGACATTGGTGGGACATCCACATGGAAAGAGACCACTGGGAAAACCAAAAAGCAGGTGGATTGACAATATTAAAATGGATCTTAGAGAGATAGAATGGAATAGTACAGATTGGATTGATCTGGCTCAGGATAGGGACCATTGGAGGGCTCTTGTGAACACGGCAATGAACCTTCGTGTTCCATAAAATGCTGGGAAATTCTTGAGTAGCTGCAGATTTCGCGGCTCCTCAAGAAAGGCTGAGCTCCATAAGTAAGTAAGTAAGTAAGTAAGTTATTGTAGCATTTAGAGCCGTTGCTATGTAACGACCTCTAAATGGGTGCCTATACCAGACCGTTTCAGGGAAACGGATCGGTAAACATATTCCCGCGAAATAAACAACGGAACAGCGTCCATTGTAAGGCGGTAGATTCCTAATAATACAACAGTTATACTACAACAATGGAGGAGATGACTATGACAATGACTATTACCGCAAGAGTTCAGCTGGGAAAAATCTCTGATCGTTGACTCAAGGGCCTAACGCCAAGACGAACTTATTGGAGGTAAACCGCCAGTGGTAAAGTAACTTTGACCTTAACTTTGAGTTTAGTCAGTTCTGTACTTGAGACGGAGACAGAGTAATAATGATTGTTGGAGCCGTTACCAGGAAACGTCTAGTAATAGACTGATAACACCAGACTGTGTGCTCTAGTTAACTGTAAAGTTTGTGTGAATAGCGATAGTGTTATAGTTATCTGTAGTTGCGATCATTAATTGTCAATTCACCAATCCAAACTCCGTCTATAATCATATATACTTGTACTACGTCACAGTATTAATAGTATCAGCAGTGTTAAAATCACAGAATGGTTTGGCACCGGTAAGAAAAACGTAAGGATTTTAAAATTTCTTTATTCTCATACTTTAAAACATGGTAGACGCTCCGATTAAGTAGTAGATGCATTCGCTTTATCGACGGAGAACCCCAGGGAATGTTCGACACATGTTAAAAAAAATTGTAAATTTGCTCCTACATTTACTGCTACTGAGAACGGTTACTGTGATATCTTACGATAATAAACTTGACTGAAAATAGCTTCCTCAAAATTTAGCGCTGTGACTAATTATACACGTAAGTAGAAGGCTTCTACACTCGTCTACATCCATTTCCATCCCTAATTGTCGAAGGCTTTTAGTGGCGCCGACATTACACAAATGCATTGTAAACGTGATTTCAGCTCAAGTATGATAATGCTTAACATGAAGATGGTGGCGCTCTAGGTTGTAAAGGGTTGAGGGGGAGGGAGTAGAGCTTCCAGCTTTCCCAAGCATCAGGCATCTGCTGGGCCCATTGCTCAGTGTGCATTGCGCGGGTGCAGAATGGATCGACCTGGAGCCCAAAACCTCCTGACTGGGGCCCTCTCAATATCCATCGGTTGTTTCCATGCAAAGCCGATGGTCGCAGATTCGTTTCCTGCCAAGTTGCTTGGTAACGACTTCTAACAAAGTCTATTCCTCTAATTTCGTGCTCAAGCCCTCTCCGAACGACGGCTCCCTTCCAACTGACTGGTTACTTCAAACTGTCCCGGCTATAACATCTCGGCATGAACCGCAAAGTATACACCGTTTTCCTGTTGCTTGTTCAGGCGCTACGGTTCAGTTGTCGAGTATCGAAAAACTGATGCCGAGCAACGGACGTTGGTCCGCTGTTTGTTTCGTGGCCATTGCTTAGAAACGAATGTTGTTTCAGAGCTGTTCGCTAGCAATGGCTATTTCTCTGGTTCCACAGTTCTTACTTGGAGCAAATATGCCACAGTATATAACACTTGGAATTACTGGGGTTTTGGGTTTTGCCCATCGTCCGGTATTCAAAAAACACAATGTTTCGAAAACTGAATCTGTTACTGTCCTCCGGTAAGGAGGCTGGAGACGTCTATTCTGTTAGACCCTTTAGAAAGGGCTACCGATTCAGTGATTGTATGTGCTTATATGTATCGGGGTATTGGAAACTTCCCGGACTATGTCAAAAAAGAAATGTTCGCTTAACTTAATTTGGGCTAACATCCTCAAAATAGTCTCCTTGAGAGCGTATACAGAGATCCCGTCGTTTTTTTTCCACGATGGAAAAGCACCGTGGAAGCTATTTTCCCTAATGCTGTCGAGTGCCGCTTGGATTCCCTTTGGATGCCAGACACTGTTTAAAAAAAGTCGTCCCTTCAGTTTCATTTTCATTTTGGGAAACGAAGCGAAATCACAGGGGACCAAGTCCGGTGAGTAGGGGGGGGGGGAACTATAACCATGTTGCTGTTAGTCACAATCTCTGTGGTTTTAAGTGACATGTGGGCGGGCGCGTTTTCGTGATGAAGGAGCAATGCGACGCATATGCAAATTTTCTGTTAAGATCTCCTGGTAAACTCCATAACTGATCTCAATGATGTCTGCGAGCTCATGGATTGTTCGTCGACGATCTTCGTGGATGAGTTCTCGATCTTTTCAACATTTTCTGTCGTTTTCTGGTGCTTAGTCGCCCTGAACGTTAGTCACCTTCAACTGACACTCAACCGGCCCTGAAACGTGAATGCCATTCAAAAACCGCTGTCTGGCTTAAAGAATGTTCTCCAAAAGCCTCACCAAGCATTTCAGAGGTTTCGGTAGCGTACCGAGCTTCACGCGAAACTTGGTGCAGACACGTTGCTTGATTTTTCCGTCCATCGCAGACACACAGACACGAAGTCGGAAAAGAACTCGTGTGAAAACAGTGCGTGTTCATAGCACGGCATCACGTGGCAGACTGTTGCAATTGGCTTGCGGAAGTGTGAACTAGATCTCACCTCTTATCCTCTTTCACCGACGTAATTACAACAACAACAATCCGGGAACTTTCCGATACCACCTCATATATGATTATATTACATGTGAAATTTTATATGAAAATGAGTCATTATGTTGGCGAAAGTGTGAATATCAGATTCCCTACGAAGAGTATTAACGTAAACTGAATGTGTCCAAGTAGAAATTATAAACATAGACAAGAAAGTGGTCACAGAATTGTGTAGTTCCTCGGGATTGTTGAGTTTTGGATTTTACATACCGTCCGGTGTTCTAAAGAACACAATGTTTCGGAAACTGGATCTGTTTCCGTCTTCAGGAAAGCGGCTGGAAGACACCTGAGAACGAAAACAGATCCCGTTTACGAAGCGTTGTATTCTTTAGAGTAACGGACGATGTAGAAAGTCCAAAATCCCAGTAATCCAATAATGTTTTTTTCTCTCTCTCTTGGGCTGCTGGCATTGCGATTCGTCAGAAGCCCTCTGTGATTCGAAGAGAGAAATAGCTGAGCTCCCCACAGCCGGTCCCAGACGGACCCGCAATCGGGTTCCAGCCCAGCCCTTAATTTCGTGGAGGAAATTCTTCTTCTTCCTGGTTATCTTCCTTTACCTGTCAGACATTTTTTCTTCTTGACGGACAGGCTAATCAACCCCCTCAAGAAAAGCCCTTCATGAGAGCTGCTGAGAGCGGAGGGCTTCTTTCTCTGAACAGCAGAAAAACCAACCGACGCAATGTTATTCTCTCGTGTTGATGTGCTGAACTCACACAAGCCACTGCAGAAATGCCGCAGGACATGGTCATACAGTACAACGTACTGCTAGAGTGTTTCAGTTGACATGACCCTTTACAGGCTCTACAGCACATCAGACAAGATACAAAGCAAGATTTGAGGCTTTCACGGCGGTGACTATGAAGAAAGCAGTCTTCTGGGATTTGGCACCGTGTATATGTGGTGTTAACCGACGTTTCGGAGGAACGTATCGCCCCCATCTTCAGGGTAGAAGAAAAAGTATAAGAATTCTGCAAGCGACAACACCGTGAGAAGCTTTACCGTTTCTCACTGTGTTGTCGCTTGCAGAATTCTTATACTTTTTCTTCTACCCTGAAGATGGGGGCGATACGTTCCTCCGAAACGTCGGTTAACACCACATATACACGGTGCCAAATCCCAGAAGACTGCTTTCTTCATTGTGACAACAGCCTGCAATAGCTAGAAATGTGTACCATCTGGGGGTCAGCGGTGAAACTACAGCGGATACATGTATACCTTCTCTGTGATTATGTCATGGCAAACTTCGATTTTGACAGGACTTTAGCAGGCAATGGTTTTGCGCGGGAGACGAACTTCAATTGTTTGCAGGACGCATCATGGGAAATCCGCCATGTTAGTTGACGTAAGAGGTTGCTATGTGACGTCATTTTCGGATCATTTCGGGTTTAGGGAGCTTCATGTGATTGGTTACGATGTTGGCCGAACAGGTCAATGTCTGAAGCAGCTAAAATTTTGTGAGTGTGATGAAGATTGTCGTAGCTTTCATATAATGTAAAATACCAATAATTTGGAAAAAAGGGTTGATAGAAACCCTTAGAAAGTTCTTAGGTACGATATTGTTAAATAACGACGGTCTCGTGCGTTCACATGAGTGTTAAACGAGTGAAAGAAGGATAATAGGAAGGATCTACAGTGGCTGCCAGCCCCCGTTTGATGTTTCGTGTGCAAGGGTGTTCGCAAGAAATGTGATAAATCTATGAAGTTCATGAACGTATATGAAATAATTGAGCGCCGATAGAGATGAGTGGACGTCCAAGGACAACGTCCTTTGCTGAGGGTAACAAGCAACCTCCGAATCCTCCGTTAGGAGGCATGAAAATAAGTAGTAAGTGGAGTTACTCAGCAGAGCTTCAGTAGCAGTGACGTCGATTAGGCCTAATACGGGTTCAACATGGCTGCTGATGCTTTCTGCTTCTTATGCTTTACAGAAATAAGCATATTCGTCGATTTGTATTGTTTGCAGACCTCAACGGGTTGATCGTCTAAGCCCAAGGTATAATATTCCTTCATCAAGAGATGAAATCGTTCGAACAGTGACGAACGAAGAGACTTTTTATAATGAGGCAGTGTACTAGTCATGTCAAAAACATTTCATGTAAAATAATTAAGGAGGGTAGCAGTCATGCGATTTTGATTACTACCAGAGCATAAAATGTGGGCTTTAGAACTGGCACATAGTTCGAAATATTCACAAAGATTATTGAAGGTGAAATAATATTGACGTAACTTGACATGACAGGTCAGTTTGTGAAAGAAATTTGTGTGTTTTTCAATGAAAGTGGTATGTTGTGGAAGTGATGAGGAGCAGAAAGCATTTTTTGTAATTAATAAGTACAAATAAGCATGTTGAACTCTGTTGTAATTTATCCTGCATTCATATAAGCTTCAAAGCATGCTGTAGTTGACATGAGCTTAATGTTGGAAAACTTGCTCTTATAATCAGTAACTTAGCCTCGTGGTGTTTGTGACGTAGATATTTATATCAAGGGTATATTTAAAACAAGAAGAATCTCATTACAAAGATTTGTTTCCACAACTTTAGCTCTGTGCTGGTATATTCCTTTTGAATGTTTATTTTGGTGATGTGCTGCATATAGAAATTGACACTGCACAGAATCCATTTTGATGTTTTTGTCATGCGCACAAGAATAGTTCTACTCAAAATGACAGATGGTTGTCACTTTTGACGTTTTTGTTGCCTATGAAAAAGCAGTTTTTTCTAATGAGTACTTACAACATAAAATTTATCCTGCTTGCAAAGTATGTTATGAATCGGAATTGTTTATACACTGTAAAAAAAATGGCAGCATGATGTTTGTTTTGGCTAACATGAGTGAGAAGACTTTACTGCATTAGGCTCAGAACTGAAGTGGATGGTAGACGTACAGTATTATTTATTTTTACATACTGAAGTTCAGATTCTTAACACATTTCTGCTGGATTCTGAAGATACCAGGACAATGTTTCCTACTATGTATCCCTGGCCCCATAATCACTAGAATGACACGGACATGCATTCAGTATTTCTGCCAACAGATTTCTGAAGGAACACCTTGTTTATTGCCATGTCTTACCAGCTGTTGAGATATTTTGATGATTTTGTATATATATCATAGGGATAATACCATTGACACTTATCTTATTGAAAATGAGACATTTACATGAAAGTTGCTGGTTTATTTTGGCTGTGCCTAACTGAACAACATGGTAAGGAGTGCATTAGGATAGTTGTGATGATTGATATTTCTGTAGATAAAGGGTATTAGTGTTTTCTTAGAATATTTGTTTTAGTAGTGATAATCAGTCTTGTTGAGAATTCAGGTTGGGACAAAACATTTATAGCTCTGTAGTACAGAATGACACTGCATTTTGTGTGAAATGTTACTGTTTTACTCAGAAGGCTTCTTCCCATCCCTTTTTAACAGTTTAATGGTGAACAAAAACAAGTGCAGTGCAGTCTTCAAATGTGATGTCAGATCACAGCTTAGCATTCAATTCCATGCAAATTCACAACATGTTTCTGTCACACAGGGCCATCATCAAGTATAAATGATGATTTGTGTAAGTTATTACACTGTACTGTAGTAAATAATTTGAAAATAATTTAGAGTGATATGTTGTGTCTCTTAGTTTTCTTCTGCCTATGTTCTGTATGGCAGCAGTGTGTAGTTCATCAATGGTGTCTTGGTTACCTGCAGTGTATCAGGTGTGCTATTTTTTGTTTTTCTGTTTTGTGTGTTTAAACTAGAGTGTTACAGCACAGTGCAGTGTAACTTATGAAAATCATCAGATATACGTTGTGCGGCTGAAACTTGTTGTGAATTTACATGGAAATGAAGGCAAAGGTGTGATTTGAAGTTGCATTCGAAGACTGCACTGCATGTATATATCGAGTACCAGTTAATGAAATAGTGTGCTTCTGAAATACATCTTACATCTGCTAGCTACTTCACATAATCTGTTTATCCATAAAATATGTGTTTATATTTTATAGTTGCCCTTTGTTCATGAAGAACTTGATTTAATAGTTGTAGGTGTTTTAAAAGATTTGTGCCGTCTTTTGATGAACTTTTCATTTGTCATGCTCTGCATGTGATTACTGTCAGTTTTACTCTTCCCAGAATAATGTAACTTGAGGGGGTTGTAAGCACTTTCTCTAAATAAATTAAAACAACTCTAGTCAAAAGTACTGTGCTCAGACCAGCTTGTGGGTCCACCTAGCCTCCTCTCTAGTGGTACAAAAGACTTCTTCCTCAGTGATGAAGGGACCAGGTTGTAAAGCTACCTGTCACCACAATTAAGTGCAGAGGCCAAGATTGCAAGGAAAAACAGCTTCACTTCCATATACATCCTGATGACAGGATGGTTAATTAAGCACACAGACAACTTTGTCACCAGTTTAAAATGAAGATGTCTCTTGCCCACAAAAATAGAAATTATGTAAATGGTTTGTGGTCAGCTTATTGGTGTAGGGCAGTTATGATGTGAGAAGTATGATCCAGTGTTATATTTTATGGGCTATATATATAGAAATGAACAAATTGACACTTTTTTAGACCTATGTAATATTCACTTCTTCATTTGTTTTGAAAATGATCTTGATGCATTTATCAATTTTAAATGCTTCCTCTGAAAAGAAGGTTGATGAAACATCATAGTGAATATTCTCCCTGTTTTGTTCCATAATTGCATTGCATCAAGGAATAAAAAGTATGGAAGGTTGACGATTTTCAGTTTACAGATGAATACTGCTACATAAAATGGCTCAGAATGAAATTAGTTTTTTAATATTGGTCACTTATAGACACTTTCACCAGGCTATGTTAAATGCAGCAAAGATTTGTATGTTTGGAATAACCTAATGGTGGAAATCTTTCAAAAATGTGTGATTCATTGCTGTTGTTGTAAACCACAGATCAGTTTTCACTCCCATTCACTTTACTTTAAGCCATACATTTACATGATTTCAGTATTGACTTTTTCTAATATTTGCATGAACTAACATTATTCCCATTTAAGAGAGCTGTATGTATTGATGAAGTTTAATACATAAATTCATAAACATGTATTGCAGTCTGATACAGCTGCAGGCCTGCACAGGTTCTGGGTGCCAGGCTGTGATGGTGCCTAAATCTTTCGTGAATGCACTTAGAATTTTCTTCCTTTCACTTTACCCATCAAAGATGGTGGCAAAATTTATGCACTTATTTCATCTCTTTCATATCTCTGTCACTTTCAGTACTATTTCTCTTATTGCCTTATCCCATTTATTTGCCCATCCTATTGTTATTCCTTGCCCCTTTCCATATCCCTTTCCTACCTTTATCTCTCATTCCTTTTGAGTGTCCAATCCTCATGCTTGTTCCAACACACTGGAAATAGCAAAAAAAAAAATAGTTTATATTTTCCAGAGCTTGACATATATGTAGATGTTTCCCTTGGCCATTTGATAGCAGAAATAAGCAAATTTCTCACTAGAAGTGTTCTATTCAGGCTTCCGATCTTTGTAGGCGCCTCCTAGGGTGAAAGGAAATTTGTGTGCACTTGCACATTTGTATAGTATTTAATAAGTTTTCAGGTTTTTGGTGTGGTGATTGTTCGGATTGTGGTTGTGACATCATGTAGGCAGATGGTAGCATTTCAGACAAACCAGCTGTCTCTACCTTTAAGTGTGTAGAGTGAGGACTTTGGTGGATTCTGTAGTCAGGTTGCAAGGAAGATATTTTCAAAGAAGTCTTCTCCTGGCCAGTAGGGATGGTGAAAACAGTTCCATTTTACCTTCTGTGATGAAAAACAGTGTTGGGGCCTGTTCTCATTACATTTCCCATGTGATAGAAAACAATACTGTGGCTCCTAGAATGGCTATTCTACTTTTCATTTGTTCTGTTCCAGACAGTGGCCCGTTCAGTCCGCCTTCCATGTGAGCCTAAGTGGTCACTCCCCTAGCAAACTTCCTATATAACCCAACTGATTTGTCATTCTAACACTGCAGTCCTGAAAGGAGTGGAGTGTGTGTCTCCTGAAATGTCAGTATCTGCCTACAAGACCATATGGTGTGAAGGCTAGAAGACCACAATCTGTATAATGCATTATATGCAGACAGCACACATTTTGCTGGACCACTGGCTTGCGAGAAGTGCATTATGCTGCACATTTATAACAAAGAGCTAACCATAAATGTATCAGAAATCACTTCCTATTCATTTGTTACTACAATCGTATCAGCCATTAGCAGAAGAAACTTGGTTTGCAGGAAGTCCAGTGCCATTGTGAATTGTTATATGAGGATAAACTGACTGAGTGCTGTTATTTGGGTGTCCTGATCTTCTGTCAGTTTGGTAATCTGACTTGCTGGAAGTTGTCATTTCTATTTTTCTAATGAACATTTGACTTCTTACCCTCATTTCCTTCCTTAAGAGAAAAATTAGGGTCATAAACACACCATGGGAGTTGGGATAGCTCATTGATATAGTGATGGGTAACAAGCTGGATGGCCAGGGTTTGATTCCTGTCAGTGGCAAGATATATTTCTTCTCCACAGTATCCAGACTGGCTCTGGGGCCAACCCAACCTCATATCCAAAAGGTACTGAGGGCTCTTTCCCCAGAGGTGAAGTGGCCAAGGTGTGAAGCTGGCGCTGAGGTCAAGAATGGTGGAGCTATACCTCTGCTGTCCCACATGTCTTCATGGCATAGTGCTTAATTAAGTACAGGGACAACTTTACTTTTTTTTTAGCCTGTACCATGAAGACACCACGTCCTAATGTGTGTCCCTTCAAAATTGAACCAGAGAAGTTTCACTGATTTGGCGTGACCATCATGTGTAACTAATAGTTTTGAATTCTGTGCAGTTGGTAATAACAGCAGAATCTTTTGAGGTCAGGAGTGTATTCCCCTCGTTATGGTTACTGTGGTTCATGGATTTTGGAAGGAAAAAGTTTGTTATAGTTACTAGTAGTAGTGGTGGTAGTGGTGATGGTGATTATGGTGGTGATGGTGGTGATGATGTTGATGATTGTNGTAGTAGTAGTAGTAGTAGTAGTAGTAGTAGTAGTAGTAGTAGTAGTAGTAGTTAACTCACAAATTGCATGCATTTTGTCCCCAGACATTTTTTCATGTTTCTCTCTTAAAAAATTTCAGAATTACATAAAGAACTCTCTTAAGGTTGACTTTTTAAACTGTTTAGTGATTGGTATACAAATTAATGACAATCTATTTTCTTTTACCCCCCTCCTGCAATATATTTACAATCATGATTCTTGTTCCCCCCCCCAAGAATTTGATTTGTTTTGTGTAAAAGCTTGATACGTTAGGGCTGGAGTTACTGCATGGCAAACCAAGTGGTCACTTGTGGTAGCATATTGTACAACCCTTTTTTTTTTTTAATGACACTGTATGGAACTCACATGTTATTTGTGAAAGCTGATTTGTTCTTGACTGGAGGGAGTGGTGGAAATTTTTATTGACTGGGGTGGTATTTGGGCTCGTTCTAGGCCTGAATACAGTACTCAGTCTAGATGTCGTATCCCAGATGATGGCATTTAATGGTAATTGAAATAAGTTACCACTGCGTACAAAGTATCAAGACTTCATATTTTGGTTGTGTTTGTATAAAGACATAGTTATGATGTTTACTTTTCTAGAAATGAGTACCAGGAATTAATTAAATAATTTTCCTGGGGAGTAAAGCGTGGCTGGCGCGTAAGGCTGACAACCTTACCGCCATCTTTGAGCCGATTGTCTAGATAATGTGGGACCCTCAACGTCTCACAACCCTATGGGCCTTCACAGCCTGATACAGGGATAGCTTTACTTTACTTTACTTTTTTACTTTTCTGATTATGAATTAGGCTAACAAACATTTGTAGAACATCAGCTCTAACTTTACTAAGAATCATTTGCTGGGTCCATAATCATCTCCAAGATTTTGTCATGGGAGCAGCACAAAGATGGGCTTGTGGTTTGAAATCAGTTAGCAGATACACACCTATACTTGAGGGTGTAGATTTTGCATTTTGTTATCAAGGTTTTTTCCTCCCAAATTGCGCAGTCCTTGCTGATTATGGACATCATTGATGCACATCCATTACTTTTGTAATTATTACCACAGTCTCCAGATGTCTGTTCATACTGAAATGAAGGTACAGAAATTATAATAAGGGTTGGCATGGAATGTGTGCAGAAGCAAGTGCGTGTAAAGTTACATAATTTATATTTGTTAATTTAGATTTAGTGTGTATAATGTCAGGTTATTTAATGTAATGTATGGGAATTTGTACTTATGTTTGTTAAGTTTATTGCCAGGATTACAATTTCGAAAAATGCGTTGCCTCGCTGAACTTTACAGCAGATATAGGGGATAGTGGCCCCGACTGGGTAAAGCATGAGAACGAATTCGTGGAATTCATAGATATTACGTAAATTATGCATGGTTCCTTTATGTGGGGGTGTGGCGAAGGTATTGGCTGAGGGGGTTTGCGCAGCCAGTTTGTGCGGCGTAGTCTCTTCTAGTCGTCCCTGTGTCAGCTAGTGCGCTCTGGTGGCCATATTTAACTATAGTCCAGTCTCGGCGACTCGGTAGATTCAGTTGGTTGCAATGTAGAATACAGTGTTGCGAGATTGTGTTGTAAATCCCAGTCGAAATTTTGTAATTAAAGCTAGGCTACCATAATATTGGAGGATCAATATGAGGGAATATTTGCGAGAGAGTTGGCGCAAAGTGTAGCGCTTGTGACTTAACGGGAAATTTCCGTTTAGAATCTCTGTAGGGACACTGACTGATGTGGGAGGTTTTTCGGCGTTCTTCTCAGTTTGTCTGGGCTAATACCGGGATAATAGTTCACACTATGCCGCAATCCTCATATCAGTTCGTCGTAAATTCAACCATTTGACGCCGAGCTGCGTACAGCGTAGTAAAATGAATACGACGGAATATTGATGTCCGACGGATGAATGGTAAGGTAAAGCTATCCCTGTAACAGGCCGTGCACACCCATGGGGTTGTGAGACGTCGAGGCTCCCACATTTTTTATACAGACGGCGCCGAGGTTGTTAGCTTTACACGCTTACCGCCCTCTACCCCCAGGAAGATTCTTGCTCCTCTTTTCTGTTAGAGGTCGAGTCTAACCCGGGGCCGAAGTGCAGCTAGAAGGGTGAGGTAAATTGGGAAACCCAATTACCTCATCGGGAATCGAACCCGCGAAATTCCGACTTGTGGCATAGTGCCTTAACCAACGACGCTACCCCGAATATAGGTATTAAGCATGCTATATTTTCTGTCTGTAAAATGACTGTGTTTCAGCATGTGTGATTTCACGTGTTTCGTGCCTGAAACCCACTTGATTGCACGAACAGACTGAAGCATGCACGAGGTGATGTCCGAAAGTTCCCGGACTTTTATTGTTGTCATGCCGTTATACTCGATGAAAATTGGATAATGGTCGCTATTCCAAGGGTCTGTTCCAACCTTCCGGGTATATAACAGTATCTTGGATCCACAAAAGTTAGACCGAGGGCTGCGTTTGATCCTGTGGAATCGGAGATATGTGCCTGGCAGCCGTCATTTAGCAACGTAATGTTTGTTTCAAATTCGGTGATACAGTGATACAGGTTATGCCGGTAGTACAGTTTTTCGAATTACCCCACGCATGATGATGTACATTAAAGCCTCCGCCAATCAAGAATTTACATTCGAATTGTGCGAAGAATTTTTTTTCCATGCCCTCAGCTTGATTTTCATGCGTGGCTGCCTGTAGCATGACACAATTAGTATTTTATTTTTGTCATTATATAGTTCAGTTGCTCACGCTTCAATTTTGCGATCACCATCATACAAACCATCTTTACGCGAATCCCTAAAAGAGACAAAACTAATGTAAGACCTATATCCTTGGCTTCGCATGTGTGCATGGTATTAGAACGAATGATAAACATGGGATCTCATGGTGGCTAGGGAAGAAACAGAAATTCTCAGAAACACAGTGTGGATTTGGACGCAACGGAGGATGCACAAACAATCTAGCAATACTGACGACTGAAATAATAAGTGTTTGAAGAGCGGAACACGGTACGGCCCTATTCCTCAACATTAAAAACGCATACGACAACTTCCACTTCGGCACTTTGATGGGTAGACTCAAGCCAGTAGGCTTCTCAGGAAATCTGTTACCTTTCATCTTTCACCTGGTCTCTAGATCTCAGAGTCTTACCGTATGTGTAGTGTTCTGAGTCCAGCCTTATTCTCATTTTTTATGGTAGGACTGAAATCCAGAACTGCAGACTCCTCGAATACGTAGCCGATGTGGCAATTTATTCAGTTAACCGATGTAGCAGAATTGGCGTATCGGAAGTGGAAAAGAGCAGACAAAGTACTGAACTTTACGGAAAGTGGCTTGGAAATAGCACCAAAAAAATGTCAACCGTGTATCTTTGATAAAAAAGGGGCACCTGATGGAGATTGGGAGATCATGGTACAAGGGGAAAAGGTTTCTTCTGTCAGATCAATTAAATTTTTAGGTCTGCACTTAAAATCTAATCTAGACTGGGAGGACGAAATTAGAGCAATAGTTAGGAGAAGCGAAAACCCGTTGAAAATCGTGAACTGGGGAGCAGACCCATTAAGGGGTCCGTTCGATATTTTTAGGTTTCATGGCATTGTGAGGGGGCACTACGCTACAAGCCGGAAGGTCACGAGTTCGATTGCCGATGAGACCATAACATTTTTTTTTTCAGTTGTCCTAATCCTTCCGGCCGCACTATAACCCTGGGGTCTGTCTAAGAGAAATGAGCACCAGGAATCTTCGGGGAGGGGGTTAAAGGGTGGCCGGCGCATAAGGCTGACAATCTCACCGCCATCTGTTAGCCGACTGCCTAAAAAATGTGGGAACCTCAACATCTCATAACCCTATGGGTCTCCATGGCGCGTTACAGGGATAGCTTTACCTTTATTACATTTTCACAGCTTTCTGAAGTTATTGTCTTCTTAGATATCACGTCGTGCGATCAGATATTTGGTTAACGACGTTTCAGAAGAACGTACTGCCTCCATAGATAAATATAGAAGAGATTCTTGTACTCTGGGGGTGTAAGGAGGACGTTCTCCCAAATCCTCGGTAATGATCTCTCAGAGTATGGCGTAACATCCCAAGAGACAGTAATGTAGCCGGTCCGGAAATCTTACTGGGCTATAGAGAGACATACGGCGTAATTTTGGCCCGAACTGGTAATTGAGACAAATAAAGGCAGTGGGTAACTCGGGGTTTCGGAGAAATGGTGTTCTTTCTCATTGGTCGCTATACGGGTAGGACGCGTAGCACATTGAATTTATGTTGCATTCGTCTGTTCTCACCCTGGGTACGACGTAATGTTGTTTTCATTTCTAAACTAGGAGCAGATATACATAGGTAAATTGAAACTCAACCTGTGAAACAAAGAACTTGAAAAATTATGTGGATATTTATGTGTATAAGTAGGGTCAGGGCGAAACAGCTGGTTGAAACATATGCTACAAGCCGGAAGGTCGCGTGTTCGTTTGCCGATGAGGTATTAATTTTTTTTTTTCAATTTACCTAATCCTTCCAACCGCACTATCGTCCCTGGGGGCGGCTCAGCTCTGACAGAAATTAGTACCAGGAATCTTCCTGGGAGTAAAGGGCGGACGGCGCGTAAGGCTGACAGCCTCACGGTCATCTGTGAACCGACTATCTAGAAAATGTGGGAATCTCGACGTCTCACAACCCTGTGGGCCTCCACGGTCGGTTACAGGGATAGCTTTATGTGTATATGTGTGTGTGCTGAGAACATGCCCGCCTCCAGTGAATTTCAGAATGTCGGTCCTCGAGACGTTTATATCTGCTTCGCGTCCATCTATCAAAATTTGGAAGTACTGTTGATACAGATCTCTGATTGGCAGTTACCTTGTTTGAATAACGCTCACGCACCCGTTAGGTCGTCTGCCAACTAATCGAAGATTTTATGGTTCCATAGCTCACTATAATTCCAGCACATGGATGCACTTATCTCCGATTTCAGCTCTATGGTGAAGACGTCATGCTGTGAGGGTAAATGAATGGGCCATTCAAATCAAAGTCCAGCCGTGTGAAAATCGTAGTGGTTCCGGAAACTTTACAAGATGTGCATAATATTTCATTCTTCGTAGAGAGAATGCAATGTAATATTCTTTACAAATACAAACCACTCAGTCCAATGTGACATAAGTTTTACTACATGAAAAACCTATCACCATTACAATAGGTATTGTGATAGTAGTTTCCAGCTTGTAATGATGTTCCCTCCGAAGATGGTCCATAAGGACCGAAACATATAAGGGTGATAGGTTTTCCATGTAGTAAAACTTATATGTCACATTGGACGGAGTGCTTTGTATTTGTAATTGTTAGTGTGACGGACCAGAATGAAACAAATAAAAACAATTAATATTANTATATGTCACATTGGACGGAGTGCTTTGTATTTGTAATTGTTAGTGTGACGGACCAGAATGAAACAAATAAAAACAATTAATATTATTTATAAATTCCTAATCACCCGAATAATGCAGAATACGCGGATAGTAATAATAAACAGAAATTAATTACTTTAATTAATAATACCATATATATATATATATGAGTTAAAGACAATTAATTTGACATGTTCAGGGCAGTTACAGTAACATTCGTACCTTCAGTTGAGTTTCACGCACGGCAAAATGAAGGTATTTTCACGGATTAGAGAGTACACACAGGGTTCGGATTGCTAATTTATTGGTTCTTAACTACAGTAATCCTCATATAACTCGGTTGGTCCAGATACCACAATTATCTTTACTGCTATGGGATTCGAAATAGTATTTTACAGTATGACGTAATTTTTTTTGCAGTTATTCATTGTACTGTGTTTATTCTTTCCCCCTCCACTTCTTATAACCGAACGACCCGTGCTGTTTCATTGCAATTTTCTATCGCCATTGGGGAGAAATATTTGTACTTGGGTTACGGTTCACGTTGTTGGATTATCCGTTTCGTTCATGCTGTTTTTCCCACTAGTTGGCGTCTTTCACTTCACAGAGCCAACAACTTTCGACGGTTCTCCATCAGTCGAGAGACCCGTGTTTATAAACGTAATCACGTACGTTGGCAGACCCGTGATAACGCAGACCTACAGAGATGATGTGTACGTTCATATCGCTTTCTTCAAATCGTTCATTTGATTTTTCGTTGTAATGTTCGACGCCGTGGCACCGTCATATCCGCCGATTGCGAAGATCATGTCCATCACATAATACCAAAGTGAATGCACCCTGTATATATATATTCACGGACCTACGTCCATGTGTTGGTTATCGGATTATACCTTTCGCCCTTGCATACTCCTATGGCATTCACATGCCCGAGGTAGGCGATGCCAGGGGACACCGGCACGTCCAAACTTAATTTCCGCCTTGAGCATCAGTTGGTTGACCTGTGGGTTCGTATAGCTCCGCAGAATGTATACATTCCTCGCAGTGGAGTCCAGCAGTGATGTAGGAGAGCGATCCTGGGCCACTGGTTGCGTGGCATCCGTGTCGAGGCAGTGGTTGTCAGCGCTGCTGTCTACGTGTGTGCATGGGCGCCACAGCACAGAAGCATCGGCTGGAGTTCAATCCATTCCGCTAAACCCGCGATCACGTAAATGTCAGGTTGGGTCGGAAGGGGAAAGAGGCTTAAACTTGACGGTGATCAAGCTTACAACCGTTCGAGTGACCAAGCTGCCGTTGTAGCATAAAATACATAATCCTTGCATAGCCTGTACTGGCAGATTTGTATATAGTGCACAAGGGTTTCCAATAACATGCTATATGTGCGACGTACGCTTGACGTAAAGCCAAGCATATCCATAATAGACAAACCCATCCTCTCTTCAGAGAGGATGTTGCATAAGGACTATGACCGCAAGAGTTCATTTGAAAAAAAAATATCATCGTGAATCTCAGGAGGCTTGGCGCCAAGACGAACTGATGGGCGGTAAACCGCCAGCCTTAGAGTAACTTTGACTTTGGTCAGGAAAACTCTGCAATCGGAATTTCCGCTCCTTTCTGCTTTCTAATTTCCAAATCATGTAGGAACTTAAGCGTGTTCTGATGGGATAACATTTATAATTTCTTATCTGTTACATTTTCGAGGAAGAAATGCGTCCACTTCCAGTCTTGACTTTCTCCATGAGCTCCGCAATGTGGCCTTTTCTGTTCACTGTGCCGCGGCTGATACACCGCAGTAAACCCCTGCCGCAGTCTGCTCGTCTCATAGCTTGCAGCTCCTCTGGCGGGAGTTGTAGTGGTTCGTCGCTTTGCTGTGATAATTCCACACAGTGGCGCATCACGTAGAATCGCACGTCAGCTTCAAGGCCGGGGCAGCGAAACGCATATCTGTTCACTTCTCAGGGGCAAGCATTCTCCCGAGGAAGTCGAAGTAGGCCTCAAGAAGGCGTAGGACACTCAGGTAGTCGGCAGACACCAGCAGCCGACACGTTATCCTCGTGATGTCCACGTTACTCATATAAGTGTACTCCAGTATCAAACTAATGGTCTGTGAGGTCACTCAAGGCCGTAGGACGTTGGTCTTCTTGGAATGTAATGTAGTGAAAGTTATAGTGAAATGTGCCTACACCCCGAAAGACTTGCTCTGTGAACTGGAAATATTCTACCGCCTTACAGCCAAGCACCGCATTACAAGCCATATTATTCTTACATAAGTAATTGAGAAGGGAGCCGGGATAGCGTAGTCATTATAGCGACTGACTAAGGGCTGGACGACCGAGGAATCAGAGTTCGAGTCCCGGTGGGTTCAGTTTTCTCAACGTCGTCCAGACCGGCTCTGAGACCCACCCAGCCTCCTGTCAACTGGTTATTAAGGTCTGTTTCCCCTGGCGTAAAACGGCAGGGACATGAAACTGACCACTCACCTCTCAACTAATGCCGAGGTGAAGAAAATGTGGATCTATGCATCCGCCTANTCCTCCGCCGTGAAGATGGATGGGGGGGCGATTCCATACAGTGGGGACTCGTATGCCTCCGGCGCCCAAGGCAGATTCTAAGTGCTGTTCTCTGGATCCACTTCCATTTCCAAAAATCCACAAATCAAATGAACTACAGATAAATACAGCACTTGTGTTTTCATAACCTTCAAATAACTACAGCATTTTCCCAATCCCAGTCTGCTGTATTCTTACATACTCGTTGCTTGGTAACGGCCTCCAGTAACCCCAGCAATACCTCTGCTGTTGTGTGCGTATTTGATACCGCGGGAACGTGCATTAACAATCCGCTGCGTAGTGCTGGGGGCCTCTGCGACCCTTCTCAGATCACAGGATTCCGACATTCAGGGGTCTTGTCACAGTGTGGTGAGAAGTTTGAGTCGAAAGTTGTAGATCAGATTTCGAAATTATTCTTATGTCAGATTTTTAAAGAATGGTGCGTAACTAAATATAAATCGCAGTAAAATTTATTTCAGAACATTTGTATTTGTCGTGTATTTTACAAAACAGTGAAAAGGGTTCCTGTCTCCGTGCAACATTAGGCCGTGTGTGTATTGTCAGTTCAGTCACCACTGGACACAACAGTACATTTATATTTCTACTAGGGAAACACTGAAATCATTGAGGTATTTAAAACTGTAAACAATCCGTCTGGGAAATAAGTGAACTGCAAAATACTCTGTTTGAATCTAGGTCAAGTTTTCAACGGTTATCCCCCCCCTCGCTTTGTCTTTTCTGAAGATCTGGATAAACCTTCAGAGATGAAGTGACTATATACACTATTCATGAACGTCTTCCGGGATAGCGCAATCGGTATAGCGACCGACTGCGGGAAGGACCACTTAGGGGTCGGAGTTCAAGTCCCGGTAGGAACCGTTACCAGGAAACGACTAGTGAAGACGTAGAATACTTTATGTGTACTGCAGTTTCAGTGATATTTGAGAGTGCGTAAACCAGTGAGGCTGTTATAGTTACGGGTTGTGTGTATAAGTGTCCAATAAATCGAGTGACCAATGGAAAACCGGTTTATAGTCACTCATGCACGTGACAGTATTACGCACGTTTTTTACTAAAAATTCGTTACTCTACTTATACTGGTTACTATCATTACCGCTGTTCTGAGGACTTCTGTAGTTAGTATGGTTCTTATAGTAAAGTTTTTTCTGTTGAGAGTACTCTGTTCTGGGATATAACGCCGTATAGTTCCGGTAGTTCGCCGACGTTGCGAAGAACCCACTGCCTCCATCTCCATGGTCGAAGGGCAAGCAAGTAACCAGGAAGAAGAGAAGCAGGTGGCAATCAAACGTAGACAGTAGAAGTAACCGTGCACCCGTCTCTTAAGTTCGCGTGTTGGCCATATTGGCATTATCGATTGTATAGGTTTGCGGCTTTGGAAAACTTGGAAGCTGAGGTGGATGTTAATAAAGCTTGGGGAAACTATTAGAGAGAATATAAAAATGTCTTCCAAAGAGAGTCTAGGTCACTGCTGTCCAACGTTCTTATGTACTCGGGCACAATTCACTGATGCCTATGGAGGTGCGGGCGCCACCACACACTACTACTGCTACTACTACTACTACTACTACTACTACTACTACTACTACTGCTACTACTATTATTGCTATTACTACCACTACTACTAATAATAATAATAATAATAATGATAAACAATAATAATAATAATAAATTTTTTCGAAAATATTTAACAGTACTCTTACAGTTTGAATTAATATTAAAAATCGGCTCAATTATGTGTGCTTACGGAGGGCGCCAGAAAAATATACCACGGGCGCCGCGTTGGACAGGGCTGGTCTAGGTTATTATGAACCGAAGAAGCATAAGCCATGGTTCAATGAAGGGTGCTCAAAATTATTAGATCAAAGAAAGCAGGCCAAATTGCAATGGTTACAGGAACCAAGTAAGTTAAATGGGGATAATCTGAACAATATAACACGTGAAACTATCAGGCATTTCAGGAACAAAAGGAGGGAATATCTGAAAGACAAAATTGATGAGCTTGCAATGAACAGTAAGAACAAGAACATTAGAAACCTGTATAGAGGAATAAATGACTTTAAGAGGGGTTACCCGCCTAGCAGTAACTTAGTGAAGGATGAGAATGGTGATCTGCTTGCAGATTCCCACAACATTTTGAATAGGTGGAGCAACTACTTCTCTCGGTTATTGAATGTACATAGGGTCAGTGATGTTAGGCAGACAGAGATCGATACAGCTGAGCCGTTAGTACCTGATCCTAGCCGTTTTGAGGTTGAAAGTGCTATTGCAAAATTGAAACGGTATAAATCTCCAGGTAGTGATCGAATTCCGGCAGAACTTACTCAAGCAGGAGGTGAAATATTACATTATAAGATTCACAATCTAATTCTATTTGGCATAAGGAAAAATTGCTTGATCAGAGGAAGGAGTCTATTATTGTACCAATTCACAAAAAGGATGATAAAACTGACTGTGGTAATTATCGAGGGATATCAGTGTTATCAACTTCATATAAAATTTTGTCCAATATTCTTCTCTCAAGGTTAAGTCCATATATAGATGAAATTATTGTAGATCATCAGTGTGGGTTTCAACGTAACAGATCAACTACAGATCAGATCTTTTGCATTCGTCAGATATTGGAGAGAAAAAATGGGAGTGCGATGAGACAGTACATCAGCTATTCATAGACTTCAAGAAAGCCTATGATTCGGTTAGGAGGGAAGTATTGTACAGTATTCTGATAGAGTTTGCAATACCCATGAAACTATTTAATTAAAATGTGTTTGCTTTAGAATATGCCATGAAGGCGAAGGTCCGGGGAAACCAGGTGGTACTGAAATGAAACGGGACACATCAGCTGTTGGCCTATGCCGATGATATGACTCTACTGGGTGATAATGTAGATACCATGAAGAAAAACACAAACTTTAATTGACGCAAGTAAAGAGGCTGGTCTAGAAGTAAACACAGAGAACACTAAGTATATGTTGCTGTCTCGTCAGCAAAATGCAGGCAAAATCATGACATAAAGATAGGAAACATGTTTTGAAAATGTGGCACAGTTCAGATATTGGGGAACAACGATAACAGATCGAAACCTGATTCAGGAGGAAATTAAGAGGCGATTGATCTCGGGTAATGCTTGCTACCATTCAGTCCAGAACCTTTTGTCTTTTCGTCTGTTGTCCAAAAATATAAAAATTAGAATATACAAAACTATAATTTTGCCTGTAGTCCTGTATGGGTGTGAAAGTTTGTCTCTGGCATTAAGGTAGGAAAATATGCTGAGGGTGTTTGAGAACAGGATGTTGAGGATAATATTTGGACCGAAGAGAGATGAAATGACAGGAGGTTGTAGAAAACTACATAATGAGGAGCTTTATAACTTGTACTCTTCTCCAAGAATAATTAGGGTGATCAAGTCAAGGAGGATGAGGTTGGCAGGGCATGTAGCACGAATGGGGGAGACGAATGCGTATAGGATATTGGTGGGAAAGCCAGAAGGAAAGAGACCACTTGGAAGACCAAGGCGTAAGTGGGTGGAAAATATTAGAATGGATCTTAGAGATATAGGATGGGATGGTATTGATTGGATTGATCTGGCTCAGGATAGGGACCAGTGGAGGGCTCTTGTGAACACGGTAATGAACCTTGAGGATCCATAAAATGTTGGGAAATGCTTGAGTAGCTGCAGAATTGGCGGATCCTCGAGAAGGGCTTAGCTCCATGAGTAAGTAACTAAGTAAGTAAGGAAGGAAATTAAAGACCACGAATTTGGAGCGATCTCCAAATGGTACTGCGTTGATATGAAATTTCATTAAAATTCTTCCAGTTGTTTTAGAGCTGAAATATACGGACGGACAGACATGGCCAATTCTTGGCGCGATGTGCAAAGAGCACATTATATTATGTATGAATCAAGCCACTAGAATGGAGCGCTTTTATGTACTTGTTTAACATAATCCAGAACACCATATTTTATTGCAAGGTTTATGGTTTAGGGACACATGGCTTTCATTTTTATACGTGTTGAATGTCTTCGCTAGAGTACGAAAAGGGCTCTAGAACTTGCCCCTTGATGCACTCGATCTACATGTGCTTATGTGTTTTATTAACATTCTACATATTCGCCAGTAGGTTTATGGCTTCTATGAAAGATTCAGAATGTAAGGTTGTACAGAACTATATAGTTAACTACCCCAACCCGGTTTTTTTCTGAAACATTTAACGTCACTTATTTATGATTAATTGAAAGACTCTGTCCACAGCTCAGACTATAAAGGGTGTCCCAGGAGGAAAGGTTAATATTCGGGGGTTCATAGTATCGGTCATTCTGAGCAAGAGGTATATATGTACATGTGCCCTATTCCGAACGGTTTCTGAGATGCAGCTATATCACTGTACAGTTCTAGAATCGCTGATAAGGTTCTAATACCAGTATTTATTATTCAAGTGACAAAGTTGGTACAGTTTACCCAGTGTAAATACATTTTCTGAAAATTCCACCGCCAACATCAGTGTACTTTGCAACTCGTGTGAGGACATGGCGTGTTGCTCGTCTGTAGTGTGTTAATGAAGCCATATGCAACTTATCTTTTCTGATAACTATAAATGTGATATTTTTCTAACGAATTTAAATGTTTGTATATCTTTCATGTTTTCATAATATCCATAGTGTCCGTTATGGTTCCATATGTATGACCAGTGTTTAGTAGGTGGTTTGAATATCCGGAATTGTTGCTGTTGTTTCTTATGGCCTGAATGGATTCTTTATATACATCTAATATTAAGTGTTCTGCCGCTTTGTCCCATGTGTTTTAGTGGACGCACACATGCATCGACACATACAACCGTATATTCGAGGCAGTATACGAGCTTTACGCCAGAGAGCAGCACACACACCCCCAGTCATGTTATAAGAACGGAATTACTGGTAAGCTTTACCCCAGTGCCAATTGCATGGGAGGCTGGGTGGGCTCCAGAGCCGGTGTGGACGGCGTGGAGAAATTCTTCGTTCTATCGGAGCTGAAACTCCGACCTCTCTGTCGTCCAGCCCGCAGCCAGTCGCTATACCGACTGCCCTATCCCGGCTCTTCTGAAAATCCGGTAGCTGGACAAATGTTTTTATCGCCAGAAAGAGGCAGATCAGTATTTCTCTGGCGCCTTTCTGTGGCTTTCGCCTCCGCTCGTCTCGCAAGATTAACGTCTTCCTGTTATCGCACTGTTCGTCCTAAACCTCCGCATACCAAGGCGATGGCAAAGAAACCTTAAATTTAAAAATAGGTTGCTTACCATGACTTATTAATGCTATTGATCTTGATGTGTTTGAATGTGCTACTTCATTTCCTTTTGCACAAGTAACCGAGTGAGATTGTCAAAACTCCAAAACCCGAGCTAGAAATTAGACGCCAGCCAGAATTTTGCTGTCCCCGGTGGCGACCTGGCGTTTTTATGTTTCGACTCTTGATGAAGTGTGTAAAGCTGTAATAATCTCGACAGTGGGTTTGTTCTGAGACAAGTTAATAACGAAGTAAGGATTCGCCAAGTATTATTAGACTGATCATATCAGGGAAGGTGGTGAGATTGGCGGGAGACGTGGCACGCATTAATAGATGAGAAATGCGTACACGATTTTAGTCGGGATTTTTTAAAGGTAAAAGTACCACTTGAGAGACATGCGCGTGGATAGGAGGATAATATTAACATTTTTCATAAAAGAGTAGAATGGGAGGATATGGATTGGATTCATTTCGTTTAAAAAGAGTCCAGTGGCGGGCTCCCGTTCACATGGTACGGAACGTTCGGGTTCCATAAAAGCAGGGAATTTCACTTAGCTTGTCAGAGAGGTCGCTGATCCTTGGAGCTGGTAAATATGTGATAACGTTTTTAAGTGTAAGTTTATGCGAGGTAAATTTGTCCACGTGCTTAATTAGTTAAGCAGTATGCCATAAAGACATACTGGGTAGTGGAGGTATAGCTCGTGCCTCGGCACGAGATGGAGTTGATTGGTCAGCTTTATTCCCCGATACCTATTGCAAATGAGGCTTGGTGGACCCCAGAGTCAGTCCGGACGCTGTGGAGAAGAGAAAATGAAAATTTCGCACTGTCGGGAATCGAAGCCGAGCCGCCCCAGCCCGTAGCCCGTCGATATCCCGACTCAAGCTTATGTGAGGACACTAAGAAAGTTTTGAAGATTTGGTGGGTTTCTTTTTATTGTTTGCTGGGTGGGAGTAAGTCCCTTGTACTGCGGCCACTTCTGGCCTATTGTACCAGCCCCACATGATAGGTGAGGGTGATTGTGGAGCAGTTGGTGGACTGAAGATAGGCAGGGGAAACCGAAGTACTCGGAGAAAACCTGCCCCAGTGCCACTTTGTCCACAAATCTCACTTGACCAGACCCGGGCCGCCGCGGTGGGAAGCCAGCGACTAACCGCTTGAGCTATGGCGCGTCCTTGGGTGGGTTGGTTAGCAAGGTGTACTGAACTGGACGGTGGTGGTGTAGTGTGTTCATGCAGAGTGAAGGGTGAATGAGGCCTGGCCTAGTGCCGTACCGGACCCAACATCATGGTGCTAGATGTGCTAGTTGCGGCAGAGAGAGTCGAACTGCGTGAACCCCGAGAGAAGCGTGTGGAGATGTGTAGTATAAGAGAAGCAAATTAAAATTAAAGCTTTGGTAGGAGAAGATTGTGTGGTATATAAAATTGTAGTCGGTAGACCTCCGGAAGAATATGAGATCACTTGCCACACTTTGGCGTTGATAGTTTGGTAAAATTAAAATCAGTCGTACTGAATATTGTCCGGGGATGTGGACAAGAGTCAACTGGCTCAGGATAGAACCCAGTATGCGGAATCTTCTGAAGATGGTTTCGATTGTATAAGAAACGACTGTCGCCTCTCAGGATTTATGTTTGATGGAGATGATTAAAACTACGAGGGAAACGGAGATGATTAAAACTACGAGGGAAACAAAAGACAAGCAGTTGAAGTATGAACATGGAAGGGTCGCGCCATAGCTTGCAACCGCTCCCTTAGCTACCACTTCTTGTAACCGTTGGGCGCCACTTCTTGTGTCCGTCCCCTATGTATCTTTATATTTATTTATTTATTTGCCCGCTTCCGTAGAACACTTGACTCATTTATTTGCCCGCTTCGGTAGAACACTTGACTCTTCTCAGGGTTGTGTCACGGTAGTAACTGGAGCAACAAGGAGACTACACATTTAAAGCTAGTCCACTGATACAAATCAAAGACACTATTTCTGCTTAATCACAAATTGTTTATTTCAGAAGCAAACACTATAACTTTATTGGCAAGTGCGGAGTAATGTGCCCTTTTTATTATTATCAAAGATTAATCGAACCAAATAAAGACGGATAAATTTAGGTATACTTGGAGAGTGCAGCTCAATAACGTCTGCCTCTGATGAATTCTAACTGCCAAGTCCTTCAGCCTACTCTAGCCTGCGGGAGCGTCACTTCATCCACTGTATAGGATTTGAACCGACGGGCTTTCTCCCAGGCAAGAATAGTTTCCTAATGGCTGATTTTAACTGCCAATTCATCATACCATCAGTACTAGACAATCACATTACTGACTTTTAGAATAAAGAGAACCAAAGATATTGAACCCGGAACCCTACATGTGAAAGCGGTTATTTCTTAGTTTAGGGTCCAATTACACCCTTCCGAAGACACTTTTATAACAGCTACCCTATTAGCAAAACAACATTTACATCTTCGGCAAACTACAGACTTGCCTTTCGATGGCGGCGTCATGTCGCTTTTGCGGTCACCCAAGCTGCAGGTAACAAAACAAGGCAGTTGTTCCTGTCCAAATGCGAAAAGCAAATCGTAACTTCTTAATGGATGGGTCTCCCTTATAAATCAGTCACTGTATTGAAATGGCTAAAGAGGAACATAGCGTCCATTAAAGAGTTTTAAAAGGTTTGGACTGTCACAAGCTCAAGCGGTTAGTCAATGGCTTCCCACCGCAGCGGTCCGTGTTCTATCCCGGGTCTGGTCAAGTGGGATTTGTGGTGGACAAAGCGGCGCTGGGGCAGGTTCTCTCCGAGTACTTCGGTTTCCCCTGCCAATCTTCATTCCACCAATTGCTCCACAATCACCCTCACCTATCATCTGGGGCTGGTACAATAGGTCAGAAGTGGCCCCAGTACAAGGCACTTAGTCCCACCCCAGTAGCAATAAAAAAATATGAACATGGAACTGTGTTTGTTGAGATCTGTAGCAAATTTTGCATGCATATTATATATGTTTTATGCACAGTAACTAGGCAACCCCCCCCCCCAGTCGTTTTCTTCATTTAGAACTGCATATGGACATTAGCAGAAAATAACATTTTCTCTTCTGCTGATATTACACCGGGCCCCTGCGTGAGCGCCGTGTACGTATGAGCTCGGGAAACATCGGGGACAATAATTCACTCCATTTTCTTTAGATAAGGCGCAGTTCTGGACTGCTTGGGGGCACCGCCTTCTTAATTTTTCTTCCCGATGTGATCCGTGAAATTATGTCTGTCTGGTTTTACATAGGCTTCACGTTATATTACGATAAAGGTGAGGTGTAAAGCTATCCCTGTAACAGGCCATGAATGCCCATTTGGTTGTGAGACGTCGAGGCTTCCACATTTTGTAGACAGTCGGCTCACTGATGGCGGTAAGGTTGCCAGCCTTACGCGCCGGCCGTCCTTTACCCCAGGAAGATTCCTCGTACTCATTTCTGTTAGAGGCTGAGTCTCCTCCAGGGTCATGTGCTGCTAGAAGGATTAGGTCTATTGAAAAATCCAGTGACATCGGGAATCGAACCCACTGTCTTCCTTCTTGTAGCATAGTGCTTCAACCATCTACGCTACCGCTAAGTGTTTCAGACAGCAAGGTATGCAGTTCTGTGTAGAGTGACGCTGAGTGGCGTAGATTGCCTCTACAAAGGGTATGAATCGCAAATGTAGGCGCGTGTGGAAGTCTGAACACAATTGCCTCAAGTTCGATGTGAAAATAAGGACCCAGGAAATTTGCGGAAGCAAATTTACATACGAGGCAGTGTCACGAAATACGTCACAAATGGATATAAAGGGTAAAACACGTGATGTTCGAACCTGGGAAAAACATTTATTTTCTCGACATATCCTCCACCAACATTGACACAATTGTCCCATCGCTTTACCGCTACGTCTAAACCCGTGGCATAGAAGTCTTCTGACTATTGCCTGAGCCACTTTCACACTTCCGTTTCAACTTCGTCATCACAGAAACGTTTGGCACCCAGTTTTGGATCGCTTTACGCGACAAATACTTCCCACCGTAAACAGGAAACATTTATGATTTATGAATATCCTTTGCATTGAGCCCTCTTGCCCACAACAGAACGCTGCTCTTCGATAGTACACTCCTTAAGCACGGTCGCCATTTTGACTACTATAACCAGCCTCTCAGTATGCGCGTGCGCGTCTGTTACCTAGACTATCATGAAACTGGACTGTGCTGCTACCCACTGACACATATGGAAAACCTTATTACGTCCGTTACAGCTGTTTTACTTCCATTTGTGACCTATTTACTGACTCTCTCTTGTAACACGTCTTTGGCGTTTGTCCTTTAGCGTGTGGAGTGGATATAACTTCTGACTGGACATCCGAACCGTAAATAAAGTATTGCCTGGGACTTGAAGTCTCATTGACCTTGAGTCAGAAGGCCTCAGTAGAGCCTAATTTAGCTCTCCGTGAGTTTATAGAAAGAGAAACAAGTAGCATGAGAAGATTGCCGGTATGTATTGCATGACCAGGTATCAACAAATGCGATTGGTTAGTTCTCAGTATGAAATGCCAGAGTACACGATGTCATTAGCTTTTGCCCGAGGACCTTCATATTAAAGGTTTCTAGATAACCCTAATAAGTGTGGTAGGTGGTCATTATTAATGTTGCATTTACCCTACACGCAAGGATTCCCGCTTTTCAGATTGCGGAGTGATTCGTTCGGGACAGGGGCCGGTACCCCACGAAATACATTATGTTCGAAGAATGATAACATTTTTTAAAATGTTTAATTGTGAAAATCAGTAACGCCACAAGAGCGGTTTTCACAGAAAGAGGACCCCCGAAAGTTGCGTTCATGCGAAATGTACCGAGCGTGCACACGTGTGCACATGCGCAAAACTTAGCGACATCGGAGATATTGCGGAGGCCAGGGCTGTTGCTCTAAAAATGGCGTGTGGCAGAAACAGTGTGTTCAGAGGGATTTCAGAACAATTCAGGGCGAAACCTCTTCGAGAAAGCATTGTGCGGTGGGTGGAACAGTTCAAAGAAATTGGTAGCGTTAACAAAGAGAGGAGCCCCGGACCGGTATCACTGTCTCCTCGAATGAGAGCCTGCCTCATAGCTTCCAGTCTTTGTGGTGACGCTTTATAGTAGTAATACGGTGCTCGTCCAGAACTTCTTTGGACACTTGTAAGCACACTGATTTTGTTTCTGCCTTCCACCACACACATGGCAGCCGTATGTTGATCCCATGCCATACCCAAAGGAACAGCTGACGGGCTTCCACTATCTCTCCCATGCATTTGGATTATATACACATACATGCGGGCTCGGTTCAACACCTGGCATGTATAAAACTTTCATCAGAGTTTATCTTTCGTGCTGTGAAAACACGCCCTCTTATGGCTTTATTGATTTTCACAGTGACAAATGAAAAAAAATGGATTTCCTGGGGCACTCTGTATAGTTGATGTATAGTTGAAGGTTGATGTCTCCCTCAAAAAACGGGGTTTTAAGAATTTTTACCGTGGTGGAGATCTCTATTTTTGTCTGTCATGAAAGTGGAGGTAGTATTTTCCTTCGAAAGATTTGTACCCGCCTGGCCGACTGTGCGGAGACGTAACTAAGATGATTACGATGTGAATGTGTTTTTTTTAATAATACCAGCATTCCCTCATTAAATTACTGGAACACCGTTCTGTGAATAAGCATCTGTAAAATTCTAACGCTGCTTCGTAGCATTTTGTGGGCAGTAGATTCAAATTATCGCATATTTTTTAAGTGTTCGTGTTATGTAATAACGGTTAATGCGCTCAAAATAGATCACGTTTTACGAGTTTACATAATCTGAAAACACTTAGAGTTATAATTTCACGTCAGGAGAGAAATTCGTCGTTTAGTTGTGGTGGCTTTTTTCCTCTAAGGTGTTGAAGAGAAATATACTGCGTAAAGTTTATGTTTAATTTTTAGTTTTATAGACGCCATAAACATGCCTGCTACAAATGTTGTGTAAGGTCACGCTTCTCGTATTAACGACATGGGAGAAGGTGCGAGTTTATAACGTTGTGTCCTTGTAAATTATGCACAGAAATTGATCACTGAATTTTATCATTAATTTATAATTTTCCATGTCCCCCTTGTATAGGTAAAAAAAGGTAAAGCTCTCCCCGTAACAGGCCGTACAGGCCCATAGGGTTGTGAGACGCCGAGGCTCCCACACATTTCCTAGACAGTCGGCTCATAGATGGCGGCGAGGTTGTCAGTCTTACGCACCGGCCGCCCTCCCTTTACCCCCAGGAAGATTCCTGGTTCTCATTTCTTTTAGAGTCAGAGTCGATCCCAGGGCCACAGTGTGCCTGGAAGGATTATGTTAATTGAAAAATTCCAGTGACCTCATCGGGAATCGAACGCCTGTTACTCTCGGCACAGCGTCATGTGACGAGGTACAGCTACTATATTGTGACGCTGCTTGCCACGTTTTCGAGTGCGGACTCCGCATAATGTATCTCGAGACAATCATGTACGAGGATGTTTGTTTTCCTTTTCCAACAGCAAATTTTGTTTTTGCGTCATTCAAAATTTTTTAATGCATCAGCAAAATGAGTCCCTTCGGGTTTATAATGTTTGTTGTTGAATTTCCGGTGCCAGCCGAAGTATTTTCCTCTTTCACGTACATACTCTGTTGTCTTGTCACTTATATTTCTGCGTGTGAAGTTGTATAAAGATTAAAGCAGAATTGTCTATTTTACCTTCTGTTTTGTGTGTTTGAAGGGAGTGGTGGTAACAGGAGGGTTGAGAAATACCCATTATGAAAAGCTTCTCATATTGTTAGGATGTTATCAACTCTACTAACTAAATTCCACAATGGATAAGTTTATAAAAATAGCCCTTTAGAATGCCAACGGTCTACTACAGCATAAAGATGAAATTAAAACATTTCTGGATCACAGTGCAATAGACATATTGTTGGTAAGTGAAACCCACTTTACTGACAGAACATACTTGGGATACCCCATTATAACGCATACTTTACCAATCATCCGGATAACACCGCACACGCAGGCACTGGTATACTTATTAAAAATAACATAAGCCACTATGAATTACCGAAATTTGAAAAAAACTTCCTACAAGCTACAGCAATTAAGGTAAAAATGAAGGCATACGAACTAACAGTAGCTGCGGTGTACTGCCCACCTAGGCATAATATCAAAGAAGAAAGCTTCTACGAATTCTTCCGAACACTGGGAAATAAGTTCATCGCAGGGGGTGATTACAACTGCAAAAACACACTGTGGGGATCTCGCTTGAATACAACCAGAGGTAGAGAGCTGTCCNTGCAGAAAAGTTGGCAATCACCGGAGGAAATGGCGGCGCTGTAGTCACTTTGTTCGCAGGGCTGTCCTTCCATGAAGAAAAAGTCAGGATATGGCGAACGTCTCTGGAAATCCTCCTCAAACATCAACTTTCGAGGCTCAAGGTCCCCTCCTATTCGGTGCCTTGGTGAAAAGCGAAAAGTCATCGAATCTGATGACCCGAACACGAACTGTGTGGACTTCTTCACACGATGCGGACTGTCTCCCAAGCAGATCTGCCACATATTCTGACATGCAGTAGATGGGCCCAGATTATTTCAGCGTTTTCCTCAACTGCTTTTCCTCCATTCACAGGCTTAACCCTGGCTAGTCTCTCCCTACTACCGTAACACTTCCACACTCGGTTTGCTCTTCTGCCGTAAGGTGCCATGTTCCGCCTTTCACGGAACCCCTGTGGATCTAATTCAGAGCCACTTAAATCCACTCAGTGCAGTCACACCCGATTTCCACAAAATATTTAATACTGTCAGGATTCTAGGGGGCGTGCCTCACTTATTAGACGGGTTTTGGACTGGATTTGTTGACCGTTTTAGTCACACAACTCGGAACCGCCGATCTACATACTTAATAGTTCACCGTTACACACGCACTAGGGTTCTCAGTCTTCACAAGTCGCATCCTGGCAACGGATTCATAACAGTCTCACTGCAACTTCATATCACATATGAAGTCATCTTTTCACAATTTAATTCCATCATTGCCAAAATTCTGCAACTGCTAATTCCGAAGACTCGGCCCAATTCAATTCCTCTGTTCCTGGCAGGCTGGCGTCTCGAAATCGACTGATCTCACTGAGCGGCCTCAACTGAACTCTTCTTTATAATCACTTTGTACGGACCGCGCAGAGAACACTGCCTATTGTTGAGAAGGCGTGTTTACAGCACCGCGTCATAACAAAGGAAGTTAGTAAACTGTTGCTCGAGTATTCGTTGCAGTGTGAAAGTGTCAACAGAGTCGTTGCCTAGCAATGAATGTCTATTCGGACTTCACTATTCCGACTTTCGGGTGCCATGTCACAATATTATTCTCTCATGTCTCTCAAGTGCTCAGATTCTTCAAGTTTTCCGACTAAAACACTGTTAGCAAAAATGTTCATATACTCGTATATTCTCCGCCTATCTCATCCACCGTGACGTGATGACCCTAATAATATATATATTTAGCAATCAGAATTAAATACATTCTTTAAGCTAATTTGTTAATTTAAACACCGTCCTCGTGTGTTTATTGTGTCGTGATGAGGGCTCCTCCAATAAGAGATCCTCTTCAACGATCAAGATCTGCTGGTCATAATTTTCTTTGATGAATGGTACATTGAGATCGTCATGTAGGGTATGATTAGTCACATACCAAGGCGCATTTGTGATCATCCGCAGTATTTTGGACTGCCTTCGTTGCATTATGGCTATGTTCGATTTACTGTCGCATCCCAATAGTTCGATTCCATGGGTCCAAATAGGCTTTATGACTGTCTTGTAAAGAAGTACTTTACTCACTGATATATTGGGTTTCTGGACTTTATCCATCGTCCTAGTTTTTAAGATAACAAATAAAAACACGACGTTTCGGAAACTGGATCTGTTTCCGTCCTCAGGTGAAGGAAAAGGGGAACACCTATTCTGTTGGGTCCGTTAGAAAGAGATAGCCTGAGTGATTGAGGCTAGCTCTTTCTAACGGACCCAACAGAATAGGTGTTCCCCTTTTCCTTCACCTGAGGACGGAAACAGATCCAGTTTCCGAAACGTCGTGTTTTTATTTGTTATCTTAAAAACTAGGACGATGGATAAAGTCCAGAAACCCAATATATCAGTGAGTAAAGTACTTCTTTACAAGACAGTCATAAAGCCTATTTGGACCCATGGAATCGAACTATTGGGATGCGACAGTAAATCGAACATAGCCATAATGCAACGAAGGCAGTCCAAAATACTGCGGATGATCACAAATGCGCCTTGGTATGTGACTAATCATACCCTACATGACGATCTCAATGTACC
Source organism: Cryptotermes secundus (assembly GCF_002891405.2). Taxonomy (NCBI): domain Eukaryota; kingdom Metazoa; phylum Arthropoda; class Insecta; order Blattodea; family Kalotermitidae; genus Cryptotermes; species Cryptotermes secundus. Next base: position 229,967 of record NW_019725414.1, on the reverse strand, counting down.
ATTCATCAAAGAAAATTATGACCAGCAGATCTTGATCGTTGAAGAGGATCTCTTATTGGAGGAGCCCTCATCACGACACAATAAACACACGAGGACGGTGTTTAAATTAACAAATTAGCTTAAAGAATGTATTTAATTCTGATTGCTAAATATATATATTATTAGGGTCATCACGTCACGGTGGATGAGATAGGCGGAGAATATACGAGTATATGAACATTTTTGCTAACAGTGTTTTAGTCGGAAAACTTGAAGAATCTGAGCACTTGAGAGACATGAGAGAATAATATTGTGACATGGCACCCGAAAGTCGGAATAGTGAAGTCCGAATAGACATTCATTGCTAGGCAACGACTCTGTTGACACTTTCACACTGCAACGAATACTCGAGCAACAGTTTACTAACTTCCTTTGTTATGACGCGGTGCTGTAAACACGCCTTCTCAACAATAGGCAGTGTTCTCTGCGCGGTCCGTACAAAGTGATTATAAAGAAGAGTTCAGTTGAGGCCGCTCAGTGAGATCAGTCGATTTCGAGACGCCAGCCTGCCAGGAACAGAGGAATTGAATTGGGCCGAGTCTTCGGAATTAGCAGTTGCAGAATTTTGGCAATGATGGAATTAAATTGTGAAAAGATGACTTCATATGTGATATGAAGTTGCAGTGAGACTGTTATGAATCCGTTGCCAGGATGCGACTTGTGAAGACTGAGAACCCTAGTGCGTGTGTAACGGTGAACTATTAAGTATGTAGATCGGCGGTTCCGAGTTGTGTGACTAAAACGGTCAACAAATCCAGTCCAAAACCCGTCTAATAAGTGAGGCACGCCCCCTAGAATCCTGACAGTATTAAATATTTTGTGGAAATCGGGTGTGACTGCACTGAGTGGATTTAAGTGGCTCTGAATTAGATCCACAGGGGTTCCGTGAAAGGCGGAACATGGCACCTTACGGCAGAAGAGCAAACCGAGTGTGGAAGTGTTACGGTAGTAGGGAGAGACTAGCCAGGGTTAAGCCTGTGAATGGAGGAAAAGCAGTTGAGGAAAACGCTGAAATAATCTGGGCCCATCTACTGCATGTCAGAATATGTGGCAGATCTGCTTGGGAGACAGTCCGCATCGTGTGAAGAAGTCCACACAGTTCGTGTTCGGGTCATCAGATTCGATGACTTTTCGCTTTTCACCAAGGCACCGAATAGGAGGGGACCTTGAGCCTCGAAAGTTGATGTTTGAGGAGGATTTCCAGAGACGTTCGCCATATCCTGACTTTTTCTTCATGGAAGGACAGCCCTGCGAACAAAGTGACTACAGCGCCGCCATTTCCTCCGGTGATTGCCAACTTTTCTGCAGAGGATTTTAAGGAAATTGCGCTCTACGGCAACCCGTAGCCTCCACCACTACTTATAGTACGTGGATATCTTCGTGGGTGTGGATCCACGGACCAGATACGCTGAATAAGGTTCATTCAGTTCGCTATGGAAACTGAAAGAGACGGCTGATGGCTGTATGTGTGGTACGGCTTTCCGGAAACCCACCCACACCAGCCTGTACCTTAACACTGGTTCCCACCACCCCCCATCCAACAAGCAGGTCGTGCTTTCAGCTTGGTGCTTCAGGTCAGAGCTCACCATGACCAAGGTAACTCATCAGACACTTCAATTTCCCGGGGTCACGTTCAGGAAGATGAGTTACAGCGACTCGTCGGGTATTGAATCCTGAGACAGCGAAGATCCTGCCTCTGTCCGCCTCCGGTACGACCTTCAACCGCGTTAGCATGTGCTATCCGGACAGAACATAAAGTAGGCTGGCCACTACGGAGGAAATTATGCAGCTTTCTTTGGTCTGTCAAGGATGAACAAGGGCTGAAGACTCCAGGAGTATATACAGTATCACCGGCGAGTGCATTGGAGAGACCAGGAGATTGGGTCAAGCAGCGCAATTAGCATACCCATCTCGATTAAGTTAGCAATGGCGAGAAAAATTGAGACTTGTGTGTTTTATTCAGATGTAAGTTCTGAGAGATATGTAGTGCAAAGGCGCAGTAACCTTAACCCTCCGAGTTTATCGTGAAAGCTGACCGAGTAGGAAAGGCCGTGCGTGATGCTATGAGCGCGGAAGGGCCGTGACCAGGCACAGTCGTCAAATGTCCGATGCACTTTTCCGTTAGTACCTTCGTGCACAAGATTCGTAATTTCGTCGTTCGAGTCATTGTCTCGCCGAGCCCAGGGACAGATGTTTTCAAGTCAGTACGTCACAGCGTTGTGCTACGTCAGTAGGGTGACACAATTCACACTGTGAGAAATAACGCAGCGTAATATGAGATATGGGATTTCCATGAGCGTGAGAATTTAATTTCTGGCATCCTCGGTTGAAAACGTTTGGGAGGAATGTTGCCTTCAGCTTCAGGCCAAACTACCAAACTGCGTTGTGTCTTACCCCTAACCGAGTATATTGCGATCTTGTTTCGACTTCGCTAATATACCAGCCGTCGCGTTCACTGATGTAACCCAGATAGTGTCTGGGTAACGTTGTCCCTATGTTTAACCAATTGAGCACTGTGCCGTGAAGACGTATGGGGGAAATGGATGTATGAAGCTACTTTTTTTTTACCTCGGCGCTAGTCAGAAATGAGTGGTCAGCTTCACGCCCCGGTCGCTTTACCCCCGGTACCCATTGGAGAGGAGGCTGGGTGGGCCCCAGAGCCGGTCTGGGCGACGTAGTGAAGAGAGAATTCTTGACCCTACCGGGGCTAGAATTCCGACCCGTCAGTCACCAAGCCCGTAGACAGTCACTGTACTGATTACGCTATCCCATACTGTCTGCTGCTTAATGAAAACTTCAGTGGCTTCGAAATTTCGCAGACTTGCTGACTTTGCGGAATCTGTGCAGAAAGATTGGTACACCCGACACTGGAAGGAAATGCATTCGTCGGGTTGGAATGTACCGTTCACATGCTTTCGAAATGCCCCAGTAATTATGGTTCAGTATTTCATACGTAATATTTTTACTGTATTTTATTAATTTGAGTGACGAGCCGTGGCATTTCTAACTTGGGAAATACTAGGCTTGCGGCGTCACTGTGCTGTGTTTGTGTGTCCCCTGTTTCGGCTTTCAGCAGTCAGTTTGCCGATTTTCATGGAACTTGGTATGAACATAACGAAACTTACTTCTGGACCTAATGTGTCTTCCCAGTCGTACTAATGCAGCTTCCGTGGTGTTTCGGTAATTGTGTTCCTGCTCCCGCACTGGTATATTTGGAGAGATAGGATAGTCTTGTATCGACTGCATTCATATGTGTTAGGATAAGGACAATGGAGGGTTCTTGTGAATACGGTGATGAGCCTTCAGGTTCCATAATATGCTGGAACAATTTTGAGTGGCTGAGCGACTGGCGGTTTCTCACGAAGGACTCAGTTCCCTTGAAAATGCGACAGTTCTATTTAGGGAAATCACAGAAGTCCTTGGTTGGGGAGGGGTGGACATTTACAAAGCGGTGTCATCACATAGCAAGTTCATAGCCCGTATTTCACACCGCGTTAACTGCTTGTCGTCATACTCAGTTTAGAACTGTGTAGGAATTTAACGTTTCAGAGAAAACTGCGGGCTTAGATCCAACGAATTGTTGATATGTATACACAGTGGATGTTGAGAAGCGGATATAATATGCAGCAGTTGGATGTTACGGTGAAATGTGGCTCAGTTATTTTTTTCATTTAACCACATGAGACTTCACCCGAAATTTCCGCCACCTCTGCAGATTCTGTTCTGAGAATGTACCCCCAAGTGGATATTAAGTGCAGACGGGAATGTTGTAACTTCACTGGATGAAAATAATTTTCTCAAAATGTGACGTATTTCGTCATAATATGTGGGAGCACGCGTACCGTAGTTGACTGAGGCACTATGCTACAAGCCAGAAGGTCGTGGGTTCGAATCCCGATGAGATCGTTGGATTTTTCAATTGACCTAACCATTCCAGCCTCACTATGGCCCTGGGGTCGACTCAGCCTCTAACAGAAATGAGTACTAGGAATCTTCCTGGGGTTAAAGGGCGTCCAGCGCATAAGGCTAACAACCTCACCGCCATCTGTGATCAGGTTGTCTAGAGACTGTGGAAGCCTCGACGTCTCACAACCCTGTGGCCCTCTACGGACTGTTACAGGAGTAGCTTTACCGTACTTTGTATGCGTCTTCACAGTTCTCATTCATAAAAATCCCATCAGCATTAACGGGAAATGTTGGCTTTCACGTTGGCACATTGTTAATGTTGATTCTGCTTTTGAATCTTTGCACCGTATGTATGTAGGCGGTGTTATCAACGTTTCGGAGGTGCATCGCAGCCTCTTCGATCCTTAAGATGGAGGCAGCCTATACCTCCGAAACATCGGTTGCTCTACCCACATCCACGAGGCGGAAGGTCCCATTAGTAGGATCACCATTATGAATTACATTTACACTTTTATCTTTTGTCAAATGCGAAACTCCTCAAGTTTTAGTTTGTTGGTCGCCCTGTATTGCGTCGTCATTTTGGGTTGATCTTAAAATTTTATATCGAATTCTTCAGGCTTCCTTTCGTAAAGCATCGTCCACTGTGATCGGGTTTTAGAAATTGCATAATTTAAAAATATTCACGTCCCTAATTTGAGTATTTTTTGCCCTTCGTTGTGTGGGCTGCTACATTCCTAAAACATTCGTTTTTGCAGCTTCAATTTTTTGTGTTTTTTTTAAGTCCGGCTTTCGAATCAATGTGTTAGTATAGGTACCGCCTTAGATTTATGAAGTTTTGCCTGTGGATCTTTTCTTTTCATGTCTTATTCAGTGTTCTTGTTATTGTGTTTCACGTTTCGTTAACTCTGTTTATTTTTGTTTCTAAATCTCTGTTGTTTGTTGCTGTGATTATGTATCCTAAGTAATTAAAACTTATTTGCTTGTTCGGTTATGTGATCATCGCTGTTTTTGTTCTCACATTCGACTTTACTTTGAAGCCATACTGTTGTCTTATTTACTTAATCTTCAAATTATAGTCCCTTTTATAAAAAATAATTTGATAAAATTTGGTTTTATGGTGTAAGACGTTTTAAGGACGTGTTCATTGTATTTCTTGAAAGTATATATTTACTGTTAGTTGGCCCATCTTTAAAAAGATCTGGCAACAAAACGAACCGATGATCATGAATGGAGTTATGTCCAAATTTGCGGTTCCGTTCTTCAGTAAGTCTGTAGCAGCGACTGCGCCATCTTGTGGTTCCCGCTCATAGAACTGCCACTTTTCAGTGGACACAGTATATAGCCTCTATCTATAGTATGTCAGTATTATCTTTTAATTAGCTGACTGCACACTAGAAAGAATGCAGACTTTGGCTGACAAGGAAGTCTATTCTCAGTAGTGTTACATAATATTGCATGGAGTTGAGTCTTTTCAGAATAAGTGTTTTTCTCTCAGGGTACAATGCAGTCACGTGTATGAGTGACTACTGACGGGGTTTGGACTGATAATTGGATTTATTGAACACTTACAGATCGTAACTGCAAGTAACTATAGCGATAACGCTAATTCACGAACTAAGCAGTTCACTACAGCAGGTACTGAATCTTCTCAGTGTGCTGTCTATCTACCAGTCGTTGCGTGGTAATGGCTTTCAAGGCCGCAGCTTCCTCAGCTATCGTGTGCACGCCCTTACTGGTCGACGACTGTCTGACAACTAAATTCTAGGCTTATCCTACTTACAACATCTCGAAACTGACCGCATCCAGCGGTCCTATTGCTGCGTCACGCAGCTGTCGCACTGACTGCATAAGGAACACCTCTTTCCAGTTAAGCCATTGATGAATGTTATGAATTGTTGCCTAGCAACGGGTCTGCATGCTACAATACTTTGTATTTATTTCGAGTACCGGGAAGTATTATTACCAACAGAAGGATAGCTACAAGAAAACAAACGTTGTATTATCCAGTCCATTATTTTGAACTGTGAAATACAAACATTCAAATATAAAACGTCCCAGAAACGAGATTATTAAGTGAATAAATCTCTTTTTAAGAAATTTGCCGCAGTACGTACCGACCTTGGGCCGGGAAAACAAAGTTCTGTGTGGTTACAGTACCTAATCCCCTTCAAAGTAGGCCCCTTCTGACTCCACACACTTAGCCCAGCGGTCCTTCGATTGCTGGAAGCAATTCTGGAAGGCTTCTTTTGGAAAGGCGTGCGGCTGCGCCGTCGCTTTCTGTATGATGTCCTAGCGGTGTCTTCAATCTCGGGAACAGCCAGAAATCACAAGGAGCCATGTCAGAAGAATACGGAGCCTGGCGAACCTGCGGAATGCCGTGCTTGGCCAGGAAACCCTGGATCAGGTGTGATCAATGAGCTGGGGAGTTCTCATGATGAAGCTGTCAGTTGCGTGCGTCCCACAGCTACGGTCTCTTGCGCCAAACTACATCACGAAGATGGCGGAGGACTTCTTGATAGTACTCCTTATTGACAGTCTGGCCTAGTGGTGCGTACTCATGATGCACAACACCCCGGTAATCGAAAAAAAACAGTGTCACCTTCACATTGCTCCGAACCTGTCGTGCTTTTTGGGGCCTCGGGGATGCTGGATGCTTCCATTGTGACGCCTGGACCTTGGGGTTCGTGTCATATCCATACACCCACGACTCNTCAATGAGCTGGGGAGTTCTCATGATGAAGCTGTCAGTTGCGTGCGTCCCACAGCTACGGTCTCTTGCGCCAAACTACATCACGAAGATGGCGGAGGACTTCTTGATAGTACTCCTTATTGACAGTCTGGCCTAGTGGTGCGTACTCATGATGCACAACACCCCGGTAATCGAAAAAAAACAGTGTCACCTTCACATTGCTCCGAACCTGTCGTGCTTTTTGGGGCCTCGGGGATGCTGGATGCTTCCATTGTGACGCCTGGACCTTGGTTTCCGGGTCATATCCATACACCCACGACTCGTCACCAGTGATCACAGTCTTCAGGAACTCGAATCCCTGTTGGCGCACTCCAGCATGTCCTTCTGAGATCCCTGTTGGCGCACTCCAGCATGTCCTGCGCGACCTCACGGCGGAGTTGTTGCTGCTCCGGCGAAAGCAGCTTGGGCACAGATTTTTCCGCCACTCTTCGCATGCCCAAATCCTCAGTTAAAATTGTGTTTGCGGAACCTCTGTTGATCCCCAACCTCATCAGCAACTTCCCGGATGGTCAAACGACTGTCCTCCGTGATCAATGTCCGCACTTTTTCAATGACATCAGCATTTCGGCTCGTTGACGGTCTCCCGGAACGCAGGTCACTGTCCGCTGACATACAGCCATCTGTAAAGCGGTTGAACCACTCTTTAATTTGAGTGACCCCCATTGCATCATCGCCGAAAGTCTGCTGAATTTTGCGGACTGTTTCCGCTTTCGTATCCCCAAATTTCTGACAAAACTTGATGCAGTATCGCTGCTCCAAGCTTTCTGTCATCTTGAGCGAAACGACAACGCGACGAACACATGTTACACCACTTCGCTATCTGGCAGCCACAGCCGCATCCGGCGGTGTTGCGAGTCAGCAAAAAGTCACGCATGCGCATGAAAGTCCCTTCTACCACTATTCAGTTTCCCCGCCCCTTTGGCAATTACTTACAGCGGCAAAAAATAAAGTCGGATAATTTTTGGACAGCGGTGTATCTCTTCAACACACTCACGTAGTAACTGAAATATCAAGAAGTAACTTATGTAAATTTGGCGCCGGGCAGCGAAAAGGCCCTTGGTTCAGTCAAAGGAACGGGCCTCAAAACGCAGGAGCTAAGACACCATGTTTGCCCCCCCACCTTAAAGTTCCTTCCCTTCTGCAGTGCTGTCGAAGTATAATCATTTGGCAGTTCATTCTCAAAAAGGAAAGGGCCAGAAAAGAAACAGTCCTCCTTTATTTGAGATAGTAATGTGACGCCTCACAAAAATCATGCTTATGAACGTTCCATATTGTACCAAAGTACGTTTGATTTCAAGAAAGCCTACGATTTAGTTAGGAGGTAAGTAAATCGGAATACACATGGGATTAGTGATAGTGAAATTGAGTCTCACCTAAACCTATAGTAACCATTTGTCAGATGCACTTTCTGTTCACAGTGGCCTGAAAGGAGAAAGTTCTTTATCGCTGTTGCTTTTCAACCTTTCTCTAGAATATGTCATTAAGATGGTCAAGGAAGATCAGGAGAGATTCAAATGTAATGAGGCACATCAACTTGTGCACTCTGTGGTAATTATATAACACAGATGTCATCGAGGAAACATAAACACTGTTGGATACTAGGGAAGAGGTTAGTATTATGTAAACACAGAAAATATGATATATATAGTGGAGTATTTGCTCAAAGTAAGACATGTGGAGCCAGAAAAAGTCATTGCTATGTAACGGCCGTGTTACACACAGCAATGTAGTAACTGTTTTGTTGTGTTTTCTGTGCGTTCCATTCCGAGGCTGTATAACGAGGACCAGGTTCGCTTATCACTGTGTAGTATGTGAAACAGTTTTAGCAAATAGGGACACATGATGACCGTATACGGCCGAAACGTGTAGTGAGAAGGAGAAAATAAATAAACGTGGTGCATTGTGGACGGAAATACTGTGTGTGAATGAAGAATATTGTCGCGTATTGGGCGTGTAACGCGACAAATAACTTCACGCCGTATTTGATATAGCGAATTTTATTTCACATTCGCACTTACAATTACCCAAATTACAGATTTACGATTACTGCTATATGCAGTATCACAAATAGTACACTCCAAATGCCAGAATACAACTGACTGGTTGCTGGCTAACTCGGAACTAACTCGGAGGTAGCTCCAGGACTAACTGTGAATAGCCTTCGCTGCTCCTTATGTAGCCTCGGTCCGGACCATTGTCGTCTGGTGCCGTGTTGCTAGCCACGCTGTCCGGAGTCGTTGACTGCTGCCTAGCAACCGCGATATCCCTCGGTGACGTCACCGCTGTTGACTCGCTTTGCATAGCTTCAAGGTTGCGGGGACTCGGCTAACGTCGGCTCCGCTCGGCTCACTTCGGCTTCGCTCGTGACGTCACCGCGGGGAGAGTTGCGGGGTGATTACTCGCCTGTTACGCGAGCGCTACGTTACCGCTGCGTGCAGCTGGGGATGTAGGGGTCAACATGTCACAGTATATTAATGCAACAAGATGCTTAAATACAATATTACTGAAAGCAGATGAAATTTGGGAAATACGTGCTGTCATTCATTTAAGAATTTTTAGTCTTCTCGTCCCCATATTCCGGACTATAATTTTTTGGCTGTTTTGTATAGTTATGAAGCTTGGTCTCCCCCACTGTGGGTGTTTGAGAACAGGATGCTGAGGACAATATTTGAAACTAAGGGGGCAGAATTGATAGTGTGACACAGGATTTGCAATAATGGCTTTGCAGTATGTACTATTCACCGAATGTAATTCACCTGTTATAATGATCAGATAGACTAGGTAGAGACGGGCGAGGCATGGTATACATAAAAATGAATATAGAGTTTTGGTTGGAGAACCTAAAGTGAGATCACTTCGATATCCTAGGCGCATATGGAAGAGTAATATTAAAATGGAAGGGGTTGCTGGATTCATCTGGCTCGCGATAGAGAACAATAGTTGAGTCCTCCCCCTGCTTCTCAAGAAGGACTCTGCGCCACGGATGGTTGGTTAGAGCAGTGCTCCGAAACCTTTTTCTACTCGCGGCACACCGTGAAGTATCCATGACTCAACACGGCACACCAAAATGTTATTCCCCTCAAAAACGCATGATATGAGACAATTAATATAAATACGTAACTTGATCAACTTATTACCATAATATTATTATATTGTTATTTTATTATCATTAAACAGAAATCGACTCGTGCATTTATTAACAATTAATGAACTTTAATTCACTGTAGAGTGTAGAAAATACACTTCTATTACTGTTAAAGTAAATACAGTAATTCGACTCATACCTTCAATGTGATACTTGCGCCTGCGTAGCTGCACACAGGCGACTGATCCATGGTGGAATCGTTGACAACGCAAGTCTCATTTCTTCATCGATGGATTTGAGCCGCTCCCTCCTTGATGTCTTAATTTCAGTTAACGTCGAGAAGTCCAGTTCACATAAATATGTAGTTGAAAATGACAATAACACATTAACTGCCATCTTGGAGATAGCCGGGTATCCACTCCTTATTGCCAACCAAAATGTATCCAAAGGCACTTCGAGAAGTTTTAGTTTCAATATTCTGTCTG
>NW_019725414.1:193025-219532 GCF_002891405.2 Cryptotermes secundus | reverse complement strand
GAAGCTCTAACTTCTAACAAACAGGGGCAAATACCCAAACAGCGTTATAAAAGACAGGAAAATCCATGCTAATCCCTGCAGTTTTAGGGAAAAGCACGTACACAGAACATGCGGCAAGCATATCAAAGAAGCTGCGTAGATTCGAGACAAATAAAAATAGATCAATAATGAAAACTATGATATAACAACTGTGAGTAAATAATTTACGTTTAATTTCTTAGAATACAACATTACTGTACATAAAAAATCACAGCATGTAATAAAGAATAAACAAGCATCATCTTATTTAATCAGTGCAGTGGCTGAGAATAAAATACAAGCGTATGAAACACGGTAACAGGGATAAAATAAAACGAATAAAATTCGACAATTAATTTCTTACAATAGGTAAAAGTTCGCGTCACACCTTTCACCTTGTGACGGCACACCAGTTGCGGAACACTGAGTTAGAGAGATACATATATTGGAGGAGGGGGGGCTGTATATATATATTACAACAAAACATATGTTCGTAGACCGAATTACATGCCTCATGCCATTCCTTGGTCTGAGGTTACCCTTTATCAGTCTTGCCGCGAAGTATTAACTTTTCTCTGTCAGTTTTCCCGAGGACTTGCTTGTACAGTCGGTAATTGTTGAACAGCTCCACCTCATTGATCCGTGAGGTCTGATGCTAGCCTTTGTGCAGTCGGTGTTTGTCGCAAGAGCACCATCTGACAGTGGCCGGGTGTGTGGTGCTCAGCGTTGTGTGTTGGATGGATGTACATAGATAGACAGACATACGTTCGTTCGTTCAATGTGCCATAAATGAAAGCACATCCACAATCTCTACGAAGTAGTTTTATTCAGAAACTTGGTCACATGTCACGCTGCAGGAAAGGGACAGAGAAGTAATGTTTGGACTATGGCGAAATAGGCTATCGGCTTCTGAAAACTGTACACCTACGAAAGCTGCATATATGGTTAAAACTGAACTTTGTTCTCGTACTAATGCAGTAGAACGTATCTGTATTGTTCATCTGTGGTTCCAGTCATAGTTCCATTCATATGCGGCAAACTTAGGCAGCTGGCCAACTTAGAGAAAATTATGTTAAAATTAGACATCTGTAGTGACTACATATTATTTTCCCGATAACCGCAGTGACTGCCCCGCTACGTTCCTGAAAACATTCCATAACGAGGATGTTAGCAGTAAATTCTTAGTATTGCTATGAAGCCTTTGAGAAAGAGCGAAGCCGATTTTTAGTAGCCACATACATGAGAGAAATGGACGGAGAGGTTTCATTAATGGGCACAAACAAGTAGTAACATTTCTATGATGCCAGTACATATAAAAGTATGGACAGAACTGTAGCATGAAATGCTAGAAAGTGGACAAGATACAAGTTCGACAAATGGTAACAATAAAGAGGGTTGGTTATGCACAAAAAATCATCCTTCAGAATGCGCGCACGTATGACGGGAGTGGTCATCTTACGGGGATTTTCAGTGTAGTAAACGAAGTCCAAGTTAATTTTGTAATGAAACGTTAGGCCAGTTGGACAAACAAAACAAAACTCCGTAACCTGTAGTCCTCAAGCGAACTATACTGCCCGAGCGACCGCCACTTGTTGGCGAAGTTAGTGCCAACTTTAGTGGATAGAGGGTGTCGCGTGGTCAGTGCAACGGATACCCACTGCCGTTAATCTCGGTTTTCTAGACCGGAGCCGCCATTTCATTGAAATAGCTCCTCAGTTATCCTCACGAGACTGAGTGGACCCCGTTCCAGACCCACTGCTTCTCCGAAAATCTGGTGGCGCCGGGAATCGAACCCGGAAGTCTGGTCATTAGAGCATAGAGGCGGTCAGTTGAACGAACTGCCTTTTTTATAAGCCTAGGCAAGATATTTAACAGCTGTCAGATCATAGTATATCCGTTTCATATTTGGTTAAGGCACTATGCTACAAGCCGGAAGCTCGCGGTTTCGATTCCCGATGAGGTCATTTAATTTTTCAGTTTACCTAATCCTTTCATGCTAACTATGACCCTGGGGTCGACTCAGCCTCTAACAGAAATTGTACCAGGAATCTTCCTACGGGTAAAGGGCTTCCGGCACATCGAGCTGACAACCTCACCGCCACATGTGAGCCGATTGTGTAGAAGAGTGTGGAAGCCTCGACGTCTCACAACTCTGTGGGCCTCCGCGGCTTTTTCAGGGATAGCTTTATTTTTACTTTTTACATTATGATTAATAATATCATATGACCTAATATTTTCTTTCGGTTGAGTCACTCGTCATTTGCGGCTACCGCCTCCCCCCTCTTCGGCATGGTGTATGATCTTTTTACCAGGTAATGTTTCCCGGATGTGCATATTCGCTCAAGATGCCTAGTTTCTTGAAAATAGATGTGACAGCTCCTCAGTTAGTTCTCTCTCTCTCTCTCTCTCTCTCTCTCTCTCCGTGGTTATTCCGTAGCATCGTCTCATCATCTGTGTCAGAAGCGCCGACCCGTGGGCGCCAGTTTCGTGGAATGAGGCCTGACGAGTGGGCAGGCCGGCAGGAACGAAAACGCGGGGAGAGTATGAGAGTAGGCCAAGGTAAAGGAGGTTGATGCTACTACAGCAGAGAGAGATTGTAAATACGTCAGATAGCATGCTGCGGTTAGCATCCATGCCTACCAGCGCTGGATTGTTATATTTATGTAGATGCCTTTGATAATGAGGTAGCCATACTGAGAAAAATATGGACCACTGAAATATGCCCAGGAGTGAAACATTGTGCTCATTACTTTCAGCGTAAATTCTGCACATTTGCAGATACGTAGTAACACTTGCATGAGTATGACTGCAGACAGGGCGGTGGATTGGTGACCGGATTTGTTGGACTCCTACAACTCCTAACTACAAGTAAGGATTATGCTCTCACTGTTCCACACGTTTCACAGATCTCTATAGTACACATTAGGTCTTCTCAGGCCGTTATAATTTTCACTGTCCGTTGCTTGGTAGAGGTTTTCAACGGCGGAAGTTCCCCTTCCGGCGTGTTCCCAAACTTTCCCCGGCCTCAGCTACCAGCTTCGTAACATCTCGACACGGACCGCACAGAAAGACCGCTCCTCTGTTGCTGTTTGCTGGTCGTTGCCTAGCATCGGGTCTGCGTGCCACAGCACTATCTAGTGTTGTTCCGGAGAGGACTTTATTTTTCGTCTACTATTAACTGTGTTTGGCCTATTTACTTATAATTCACACTTCGCTTTGCGGTTTCGTATAAAGTTCTGCGTGTAGATCAAGTCATTTAGGTTTATTGTGTAGATTGAGCAACATTTAGACAAGTGGGGAAACTCCCATGTCCACCGAAATATAGTTCTGATTCTTACCATGTTTTGTATTAAGTGGAATTTTGACGCAGCTGCAAGCAAGCAACCAACCAAACTTTACTTCACGCACTCGTAATTTCAAATTAACAGACACTTCACTGTGACCATGCAATCAGTAGCTATACATTGCTTCATTGATGCAGTGTACCAATCAATATACGGACATCTCACCAAGTATATGGTTGTGGAGGTCTAACAAAACCCATGGGCTTCCGAAGCGGCAGTTCTGTTCGATGGCGCTCAAAGTACAGGGTTACTACAAGTGATTCATTCCATTTCAAAACACTATATTTTCCAAAGTACGAGTATTACTTACTTACTCATTCATGGAGCTGAGCCCTTCTGGAGGAGCCGCCAATTCTGCAGCTACTCAAGAATTTCCCAGCATTTTATGGAATCCGAAGGTTCATAACCGTGTTCACAAGAGCCCTCCACTGGTCCCTATCCTGAGCCAGATCTATCCAATCCATACCATCCCATCCTATCTCTCTAAGATCCATTTTAATATTGTCCGCCCACATATGCCTTGGTCATCCCAGTGGTCTCTTTCTTTCTGGCTTTCCCACCAATATCCTGTATGCATTTCTCGTCTGCCCCATTCGTGCTACATGACCTGCCCACCTCATCCTCCTTGACTTGATCATTCCAATTATACTTGGAGAAGAGTACAAGTTATGAAGCTCCTCATTATGCAGTTTTCTCCAACCTCCTGTCACTTCACCTCTCTTCGGTCCAAATATTCTCCTCAACACCCTGTTCTCAAACACCCTCCGTCTATGTTCCTCCCTTAATGTCAGAGACCAAGTTTCACACCCATACAGAACCACATATATTTTCCAAAGTATTACACATACAAATATGATTGATACATGAAAAGAACCGCAAACTCACCAAGTTTTGAATCGTGATACACCAGTTGGCAGCATGAGTGCAGTGCCTCACAAATTGGTGACGAAGCTGGAAAAGAGTTTCTATGTGTTGGAATATGCGAGATGTTCGTCTGTTATTGCAGTGGAGCGCGCATTCAGAGCAGAGCACAGAAAAGAACCACACGTAAACAGAGCATTCTGCGGTGGTATCGGCAGTTTAAGGACACTGGTTGTCTGTGTAAACGGAAAAGCACCGGGCGACCAATATAGTGTTTTGAAATGGAATGAATCATATGTATTAACCATGTATTTCACGAGTTTTGGCCATGTGAGAAAACGTCTGGGATATCTCTGAAAATAGTGATCCTGTGCGTATTTCTTCATAATCAGTATTGTTCTTATGCCGTGGTCATTTAGTCATATTTCCTGTTGCTCCCACTTTGCAAAATAGGGCATTTGTGAAGCCCTTCGTCACACCTCTGTTTCTTAATCTTACAGACAGTCGGTAGGGTCTCTTGGACGGGGATCGGCCCTTCACAAGGCCGCTACCTACACAGGACAGCACACAGACATCCTTTGCCTTGGGTGCAGTGGCGGCTCGTAGCTAAAATTGGTGGGGGTGCTGCTCCAGAAAATTTCTAGCCTTTGTTTAAAATTGTATAAAAAGAAAATTTATTCAGAAACTTGATAAAATCCTAAAAGAACAAAATCAAACATTTTTTACTTACTTTAACCTAAGTTGTTACAGTTCAAGCTTAATCTAGTCATTTAAAAATGAAATCCATTCTTCTTCTTGTTAATTTGCGCGAAAAGATCAATAATTTTCTCCTTGATCTGTGGATGACAACTGAGGAAATTTTTCTCCATTGAAAGCACTGCAAGCGCATTTAGTCTTTCCGAATTCATAGTGCTTCTTAGAGGCAGAGCGCTCATGGGAACTGTCAAGAGGATTTTTATCAGTTTCGTAATTTCACTAAAAACATCATCCAGATTATTTTCCAAGATAAATTTCAGCAGCTCAATTAATGTGCAATATTCATGAATATCAGACCTACAATAGGATACTTTTAGTTCAGTTCCAAGCTTTTCTTTGTCAATCATGGGATATGCTTCAGTGGTCAGTACCATCTCTTCTGTGGGATATTCATTCTTAAAACTAGTGAAACATTTCTTGTTGAACAAGTTAGCAGCTACTAAGTGTAGTGGAAGAATATCTGTCCATTATATCAACACATATACAGTCACACACTTCCTTAGCTTCTGCCATGAGTGTCTTTGAAGGCTTCTCGCAGTACTTTGGGTTTCTTAATTCCAAAATAGCAGCTTTGAAATTTGTTATATATTCATTAACTTTAAGCACACTAATTTCTCGAGATTGCATTTGGTTGTAAATTATTTCAACATGAGGCATAATCTGATGAAAAAACTCTAACCAAAACTTGAAATTATCATCATTCAGGTATTTTAAAATTCCTGTTGCTTCTGCAATGGTTTGATCTGCATTTGATGCTGACTGAATTTCAGTAAGGCAGTTTATTAAAGGCTGCAAATTTTCGTGAACTCTGTTTATGGTCCGTATGTTGAAGTTCGACCTTGTAGAAGATGGACGTGGAATGCTGACTTCCATATGCTTCTTGAGAATGGACACACGTTGCAGTGATCTTGAGAAGAATGTTGGAATAGCCAGAATGTTAGAGAAAAATATTCTTGCGTTTCGTATAATGCTTGCTGCATTTCTCATTATTAAATTAAGTTGATGTGCATTAACAGTGAATGAAATGTGCATTACTATAAACTGCTTTTATTTTTGCTTGAACTCCTGCTGTTTTGTCTTTCATGACATGTGCACCATCAAATGTCTGAGCTATCAGTTTTTGTCCATTTCCTTGAAGGATTGTGTCCAGTTGTTCTAAGATACGTTTTGATATGCCATCTGAAGTTTAATTTTCTGGAATAAAGAATCCCCAAAAACGCTCAAATATTTCTCCATTCAATACGTACCGTAGAACAAGGACCATTCGAGTGTGTTCCGAAACATCTGTTGTGTCATCAGCCATGACAGCTACAAAGGAAGCCTTCCTAATTTCCGTCCTTATCTCCTCATGGTATATTTGTAGCAGGCAGTCAAGTATCTCATTCTGAATGGTCTTAGAAACACCTTTGAAGACTGCACTGGTTTCTAAGTGATGCTTCAAATCTGAATCTAATTTAGATGCAAAATTTACTAATCCTCTAAATACCCCTGGATTTATTGAATCGTCTTTTTCATCATGTCCACGTAAGGGAGTTTCAAAGTTTCCACAAAAGAAAATGCAGTCTATTATTTTGGACAAAATTTCACGGTTCTTTTTAACCTTTATATTATACTCATTGATTGAAAGTCTGTATTCCTAACTAAGTTTCTCCTTAATACTTACGGTTCCTAAAAGTGACAGTGAAACTACATTATCAACGTGCTTCTTTGACTTCTCATGCTTTTCAGTTTTTTCTTTCGTTTTGTTTATATTTCTAAAACCATCTTTTGTCCACGTTACATCACCCCCAAACAGCAAACGGGAAGCAAAACAGTGCATTTTTTACTTCACAGCCGCAAAGTCAACTTTTCCGCTTGTCCCATTCAGAATTAAAGCTACGAATATATTTCTTGTTCTTGCTTATGCCTGGCTTAGATATTAGAATAGAATAACTGCAACTTTCTCATGGAGAGACAGTTGTGAAAACTTAAGCTGTTGAAGTTCACTTACAGTCACAGAACTTATTTCTCGGGGATGCAAGGCCATGGTTAAAGTTTTCTGTTAAATAAAAGAACCGAAAAAAGCAAATCAAATAGAATAGCTGGAAGCAGGATAATAATCTAATTCTACAATTAACTCACATTCAAGAATATGGTACACAGTTTTTAAGCACAACACACCCGGAGTAAAAAAAAAACTACCTTCCACCAGCACGCCAGGGTCGGCACTGTTGGAACGACAGTGCTCTCTCCCCCTTGCAGCCTTGCGTGCAGCTTCCTATGTGCGCATGCGCACATCAGACAACAGTCAACAAACACCTCGCCGCTGGAACTGTGAAGCGCACAGTTCCGTACAAAGATTTGGCTACTGACAATAAGCGTAAGGATTATATATTGTATTGTACAAGTATAAAGAAAGAATTAAAGAAAAAAGGACTCATTATATAAACGTTATCGATAATATCAAGTGGAAATTTGGGGTGCTGCAGTTCCACAGTGCCTATACGCGGGCCGCCCCTGCTCGGGTGGGATTCGAACCCACGACTGCAATGTTTGTGCCGGAGGATACATTTTATACCTTAGACCGCGCGGCCATTGTGATCGGCTTATGTCGTGGTAGTAAGCCCTAAATAGTGGGTTTCGTGTGTTCAGTTGAAGCGTTTCTAAACTAAAACTTGCAACATGTTTCTGTATCCCTCGATACGAGCAAATTACTACGGTTAAGCTTTTTTTTTTAGTAAGTCAGACCCAAATGAGAAGTAACTGCTGGTCAAATCCTATGTAGAATTACTTTGCTATATATTGTGTCACACAAAGCATTATTTATATTTTTTATTACTTTGATTCGTATACTGCGCAGTCAACTGCATACTCACAGTGGAAACAGTTTTGCAGTAGGGCCTTGTATTGTGTATTGTTGGATTTGAGATTCTCTGTGGCGGGGAGTGTGAGACTTGTTTCTGAATTGTAACACCGTAGAGAGACTGACATTTCGGAGGTACATACCGCCTCCATATTCAGGGGCGAAGAATAAGCCAAGCAGAAACCAACAGAAGCAAACCACAAACTCAACTTGGTTGTGTGGATAAAGTGTATTGAACATTAAATGCAATTTTCTGTCAGATATTTCTTCCAAATATTAAGTGAAATAATCACAGAAACCGGTGTAGATCTTCATGTAGATTCTTCTTTATTTTTGTCCGATTTTAACTAGAGTTGACATGGCTCCACAATTTGTCACAAAATTCTGCAATGTCAAATTTAATGAAAATCCGTTCAACTGCTCTCGAGTTGTTTCATACATAGGTCTACAGAAAGGCGGATAGAAGGGGTGAATTTAATAGGCGCTCCGCCACTTTGCGAACGTGCCTAACAAGAAGGGCAACTGAAGCAGCTGCAGTAAACTTTTGAAGAGCCCCCATAAACTGTGCGAAATTTGGCTTTGTTGTGTAAACCAGATAAGAAGGTAAGTTTGCCCATGTACTTAATTAAGCACCATGCCATGAAGACATGTGGGGGAATGGAAGTACAGCTCCACCATTCTTGACCTCTGTAGTACATGGAGGTGCGTGGTCGGCTTCACGCCTCGGTTGCACTTCCCCCCGGTATTCATTGGATAAAGCAGACTGGGTGGGCCCCAGAGCTGTTCTGGATGCTATAGAGAAGAAAAATCTTTATTCTGCCAGGAGTTTAACCTGGGCCAGCCAACCATTAGCTCGTCGCTGTACTGACTAAGCAATCTCGACTCCCGATATATAAACCAGTCAGGGAATATAACAGAATTGACAACTCATGTAAAGAATATTTTTTGACGGAAGAATTGCTTCAACCACTGGGCGGGCGAGAATGGAAGAAAGTGAATTCTCTGGATGAATGTATTGGTATTCACTAGAAGATATGCCAATTACGTATACAAACCTAGACAGTCTGGTAAATATAACTCAGAGAGATGAGATGAAAATGTAGGCACATAGCGGGATTATTTCCCGACAAGTTCTCTTGCGGAACTTGTAGTTCTTGACTTCTTCTACTTTTTAATTAGAATGAGTATTGGAGACATACTTATTTTTTATTATTAATTTATTTAATTGTAGTTGTAAATCATATTTGCCTTGTACAGTCGTATTTGTATTGTATTCGTTTTGTGTAGTGTGTCCTTTATTGCTTATGTAGTTCTGTATGCTGTGTTTTGTTTGAGTGTGCTGTGTTATTTTGTCTAATGTGTGTTATTTGTGTCCTGTGTCCTATTGTAGTATCACTGCCACCGGTTAAACCCCCATTTGAAGTTTTAAGTAAATATATACAATATGTATAATATGTAATACGCATCCGTTACATTGCGATTGTGCCGATTAGAGTATCTGAAGGACTGCGTGAAAAATAGATACGCGGAAGAGTCAGTAAATAGGTCACAAGCGGAAGTAAAACAGCTGTAATGGGCGTAATAGATTTTCCACTAGGTAGCAGCACAGTACAGCTTCATGACAGTCTAGGTAGCAGACGCGCATGCGCATCTTCAGAGGCTGGTTTTATTAGTCAGAATGGCGACCGTGCTTGATGCGTATACTACCGAAGAGCAGCGTTCTCTTATGTTTTTTTTTTTTTAGCAAACGTGCTCAATGCAAAGAATATTCATGGAGAAATGTTTGCTGTTTGCAATGGGAAATGTTTGTCGCGTAAAGCGGTTCAGCAACCTGGCCGAGAAATTCTCTCAAGGGCGTTCGAAAGTCGCAGATGATTCCCGACCAGGTGCGGAAGTGGTTGGGACAACAGTCAGAAGACTTCTATGCTGCGGGTTTCGACGCACTTGTAAAGCGATGGGACATTGTATCAATGTTGGTGGAGGATATGTAGAGAAATAAGTGTTTTTTCCAGGTTCGAATATCACATATTTTATGCTGTATGTCCATTTTTAACCTCATTACTGACTGTTCCTCTTATAGACAATCTGGCGTTAAGTAATATTATCCGTAAATAATGAAAAGTTCAGTCCAGTGTGACATGCGAGTTTACAACACTTCAGTCCTCATTCGCCTTACATGTGTCGATTCAAAAGAATCGTATTCAGAGGCGCACCACTACCATAAGGAAACACTGTCACATAAGATATTCTAACAATATGCACTTTAGATATGATTAATGCTCTCTATATAAATTTTATTATCACGGTTGGTTCCGATGTTTATCTTAGGCACTCACAATGGCGCTTCTTGAAGTGTAGATTTACTTA
Source organism: Cryptotermes secundus (assembly GCF_002891405.2). Taxonomy (NCBI): domain Eukaryota; kingdom Metazoa; phylum Arthropoda; class Insecta; order Blattodea; family Kalotermitidae; genus Cryptotermes; species Cryptotermes secundus. The sequence goes on along the minus strand of NW_019725414.1, from coordinate 209,344 downwards.
TGATGAGTTTCTTTTAGTGTATTTCCTGGTTATTCTGACTGGGGTTTTTCACTGCACGCAATATGGTAGTTACTGCNCCCAATGTATTTAAAATTGTATTAAAGTATCCATGTAAACAGTTAGTTATAATATTAAAATATCTTGAGCCGACATTGGGTCATGTTGTTTTCCTCCTGATGGTGAGAGATGTCGTTTATTTCTCTTGGTTTTATGTTCTGTAAATATATTATTATATTTTTTATTTTATTCTATATTATATAGTTATATATAATGCTTTTAGGTTTATTAACATGTCTAGTTAGGGCTTACCTTATTATTATTAGTGTAGTTCACGTGCGTGCTGTGTCGTTTGTACTGTTTTGAATGGTGCTGTCTCTCTTATTATATTCTTCCTGTGTTTATGACGTTGAAGAAGGTGTGTTCAAGTTATGCATAATAAGGTCAAACATGTTGTGTTTGTTGTAGTAGTATATTTGGAATTCATCTTTTATGTTCATTATATTACCCTATTAGCTTTTTCGATGATTTCCATGACCGTTGATATTGGTCCGTATTGATGACGATTGTTTAGTATATGTTGGGTGTAAGCAGATTCATCTCTGTTTAATCTTATGTTCCTTATGTGTTCGCTATATCGTGTTGATAATTTCCTTCCTGTTTGGCCTATGTATACTTAATGGCAACTTTGGCAAGTTAATTTGTAAATACCACTTCGCTCGTATGGGTTTGTGTTGTGTTTTTCTTGTAGTGCTTTGCCTATTGTGTGGGTTGTTTTAAATGCTGTCTTTGTGTTTTTAAATAGTTTTGTAATTTTCCATTACGTAGTTTCCTGTGTGTGTGTTACCCATTTTTGGTCATTTTTACCTTTGTCTATAGGGTTACTTGTTTTTTGTTTTAGTCTGTTATATATTTGTGTGATATCATCTTTTTTATATCCGTTATTTAGTGCAGTATTAATGATGGTGTTTAACTCTTTGTTTTTAGCCGTTTCTTCAAGTGGTAATGTGAGTAGCCTATGTATCCAGTTTTTATATGCTGCTAGTTTTTGGTCTCTAGGATGGCTAGATTTATTATTTATTGTTACGTCTGTTGCTGTGGGGTTTCTATATATTTCCATTTTTATTTGACCCTGTTTGTTGGTTAGATTTAAGTCTAAATAAGTTATTTGGCTGTTGACTTCTTCGTTTAATGTGAAGTGTAGGTTTTTATCTTGCGTGTTAAAATGTTTGAGAATATCCTGGGATGTTATTTTAGTTTGATTATAGATTATGATAGTGTCATCAGCATATCTATTATAGTTGCATTGTGTTGTGTTAATTTTTGTTGTATTTGTTTGGTTGTGTGTATTTGTTGTTTGTGTAATTTATTTACTGTGTTGTGGTTGGATGTGATTTGTTGTATATTTTTTATTGCTAAATATCTGATGGCTTCTTGTTGGTTGGTGTCTTTTATTTGTCCTAATGCATTCTCTGTTTCGTGTACTAGTTGTTTTATGTAGGTTTTTGGTGGTATTCCCATGTTATATTTACTTCCTTTCTTTAATAATTATTCATCTTTTTCAGTGAATTGTAACTTAGTTATGTTGTGTATACTTGGGTAAAATGTTTGTTTATTATTTGATTGTATATCTTGGTTATTTAATTTGTTAATTTTGTTGTTAAGTTTGGTGTAATGTTCCTTTAATTAGTCTCTTAGTGTTTGATTTATGTCGTTTTCTATTAGATGCCAAGTGGTTTGCCAATATTGTGCATTTCTTAGGCGAGTTTTATTTAGCTGTTTATTAATTTGTTGTTTTTTGATATATATATATATATATCCTTCTTTCGGGAATTGTAAAAGCCGGTGCGTGTCGTCACTTTTGTTATCCGGGCAGGTCCTGTGTGCCCGGCGACAATTGAGGATCTAACAGACGAGGGTAAGAGAGAGGAAAAAATCACAGATTTTATCATATCGTGGTTTCCTATTTACAGGCGGTAATTTAGATTTCAGTATGTGGCACAGTTCAGATATTTGGGAACTACAGTAACAAATCAAAACCTGATTTAGGGGGAAAGTAAGAGGAGATTGAACTCGGGTAATGCTTGCTACCATTCAGTCCAGAAACTTTATCTTTTCGTCTGCTGTCTAAAAAGATAAAAATTGGAATATACAAAACTGCAGTTTTGCCCGTGGTTCTGTATGGGTATGAAACTTGGTCTCTAATGCAGGAACATAGACTGAGAACAGGGTGCTGAGGAGCATATCTGGACCAAAGAAAGATGAAGTGACGGGAGGTTGGAGAAAACTGCGTAATGAGGAGCTTCATAACGTGTACTCTTCACCGAGTATAATTAGAATGATCAGATCAATGAGGATGAGATGGGCAGGGCTTATAGCACTAGTGGGGACGAAGAGGAATGCATATAAGATATTGGTGGGAAAGACAGAAGGAAAGAGACCACTAAGAAGACTAAGACATATGTGGGTGGATATTAAAATGGATCTTAGAGGGATATGATGGGGTTAACTGGATTGATGTGGCTCAGGATAGGGACCAGTGGATGGCTCTTGTGCACACGGCAATGAACCTTCGGGTTCCATATAATGCTGGGAAGTTCTTCAGCAGCTGCACAACTTGCGGCTTATCTAGAAAGGCACTGGTCCGTGAAGTTAGTTAATTAGTTTAAATTTCAGTGAGCTGTTTTTACATATTTTGATGTTTGCAGTTTCTAAAGAGTTAAAATGTCTGTAAGGCATGTACTGTCTTCGTTCTCTTGGAAACCGGGATCATGGATTCGAATCCCACTCGAGGCATGAATGTTTGTGTGCGTTTTTCTGTGTTTGTGTACAGGTAGAGACCTTGCGACGAGCTGGTCACCCGCCCAAGGAGTCCTACCGAATGTGTAAGATCTAGAAAACCCGAAGTGAACGGAGAAGTTCATGGAGGCAGGCCTAGGCCTACTGGGGCTGCAGTGCCAAGAAAACAAATCTCTGTAATGAAACTGGCGCTATTTATGATCTTCAAGCCAATCATTGGGAAGGGTGAGAGGTGGCGTCGGTACCAGATGTTACGGGTTTAGCTGCCTTTTGACAAGCACAAACATGGATGATGGCCGTGATATCTTTCGCCTTTCAGAAAACAAGGTCAGCCTGATGTCAGCTAGTATTAAAATATACGATGTTCTACATTTGTTACGGAAGCCTCACTACGGCGAAAAAATTCCTTCTTGAAAATCTCTTAGTCGCTTAACTAGTCAAGAACGTTCCCGTCTTTTATGGGACCCAGGGGTTCATCGCCGTGTTAGAAGAATGCGCCGTTGGACCATATCCTGGTGTGGATGTTTACATCCTGCTTCCATGTATCCTGGTACTATTCTACTGCGATACAACCTCAGTTATGCCTCTATCGCTTCCGTGTCAGTTCCATTCACAGTTCGTCAGTTATCCTGCCGATTAACGTAAATGACGATGTCGACCTCCGTCTACTCTCGGGTCTCAAAAAATGAATCTTTCCATCAGATTTTCCCATCAAGCTCTTGTATCAGTGTTCATGTCCCGACAGTCACCGTCCTCCTTGGTGTGGTCGCTGTGAAGATGCGTCATATGCGTTTGGTTTCAGATGTATTAAGTTACCTCGAAAAGTTTGCTATTCTGTTCCGTTGGACCCAAGAGCCGGGATAGCGCAGTCGGTATAGCGACTGGCTACGTTCTGGACAACCGAGGGGTCAGAGCTCGAGTCCCGGTAGGGTCAAGAGTTCTCTCTTTTCCACGCCATTCAGACCGGTTCTGTGGCCCACCCAGCCTCCTATCCAGTGGGTACCGGTGTAAAAGAGGCAGGGGCATGACGCTGACCATTCACCTCCAACTAGTGCCGAGGTCAAGAAAACGTATACAACCACTCCCACGTACGTCTTCACGGCGCAGTGCTTAATTCGTTACGCAAAGGGACAAATTTACCCCCCCCTTTTTTTTGTAATTTTTAGTTCCTTTGAATCCTGTGTGAATCTGTAGCATCTTTAGATTATTAGGCGTCTTTCTTTTACAAAGTGGAACAAGCTCCTCTCGTGGGAGGCATAACGTCCGTCTACCTGTGACCCAGCATCAGCGCCTATATATTAGGACATGCATTCTTGAAATTGTGTACTCATATGGAGACCTGCATTAAACGTTGCTGAGCAGTTCAAATTTCAAGTCACATTGATCCATAATAAGGAGCCACCGACTGGCTACGGGCTGGGCGATCGAGGGGTCAGAGTTCGAGTCCCGGTGGGGTCAAGAATTTTCTCTTCTCCACGTCGTCCAGACCGGCTCTGGGTCCTAGCCAGCCTCCTATCCAGTGGATGCCGGGGGCAAAGCGGCAGGAGCGTGACGCTGACCACTCACCTCCAAGTAGTACCGAGGTCAAGAAAACGTTGGTCTATGCATCCACTCCCCCATACGTCTTCATGGCTTAGTGCGTAATTAGTTAAGCACAGGGACAGCTGTACATTTTTACCTTTTGATCCATAATAAAGGCAAGTGCATAAATTGAATTCTCTGTGTTCGATATTAAAGACTTGTCACTAATCTGTATTTTATTATTCCCACTTTTAAGGTTGTAAAACATCGAACAACGCTGTACTATATTATAGTAATATTCCAATACTCTTTGATAATAGTCGCCAAATGAAAAAGGAGCTTTTTGTTACTGTATGTGAGATTTGATGTCTTATTCCAGAAAGAAGACCGTAATACGAGTAATAGAGTGGCACAGGGCATAGTCCTGCTGCCCGACAGAGCCTTTGAAAATGATGTTTTCAACCAGAACGACAGTGAGGACCTCACAGATGGGCAATAGACGTATATGCTTGTACTCGGCACCATGTAGTTCTGAGGTTATCTGTGAGTCCTCCCGTGTGCCTGTGTGTCCTGTTGCTGCGTACAGGGATAACTCTGCTATTTGAGATTGTTTGTTTATTTAGCTCCCTGCTTCACCCATTGTGTCTGTGTTTATTACATTCACCTCTAGAAGCCTGGTGCTTTATACACAGAATAACATATTTGTTCGACTTCATTTCGGATAGTCTGTCGTAATTTGTAACTGCACAACTTCATAAACTCTCCTAACGTTAACAGTCGTTAACACGTTTATGGATGCACAAATTACAGTAACGTTCTTAATGGAGCGTGTGCATAAATCCTGTGGATTTTCATGGACAAAGACGATGTAAAACTAAATCCAGTGTATCATTTGCCCGCACGGTTAATTCCGTCTTTCTAAGAATCATGTACCCCATTTACTATAAAAAAATACAGCCGTATGCCCTACACTGTGTGTTGTTCATGCTACAGCAATGGGGGAATTAAGACTGTTACTTACTCGTGGAGCTGAGCCCTTCTTGAGAGACTGCCAATTATGCGGCTACTCAAAAATTTCCCAGCATTTTATGGAATCCGAAGGTTGATTACCGTGTTCACAAGAGCCATCCACTGGTCCCTACCTTGAGCCAGATCAATCCAATCCATACCATCCCATCCTGTCTCTCTGAGATCATTATAATATTCTCCACCCACCTACGCCTTGGTCTTCCCAGTGGTCTCCTTCCTTCAGGCTCTCCCACCAATATCCTATATGCATTCCTCGTCTCCCCCATTCGTGCTACTTTTCCTGCCCACCTCATCCTCATTGACTTGATCATTCTAATTATACTTGGAGAAGAGTACAAAGGTACTTTTTTTATTCTTCTTCCTCGGTGGGGCAGTATCTGTCTGCCCTCTGCTCCATTGGTGAGACCACACTGAAGTTTGCCATGCGATCGAATCCGTAGTCAGCCCATTCATTAATGCCATAGCACTGTAGATCTAAACAAAAGATGCCACTTGTCTGACAACTTAAACCTTTTTATTTTTTTAAATTCGTTTAGTGAGGGGTGGAGTCCAGCTGGGTCCACTCGGCACGGCGGCCACTGATTGGCCTATTGTAGCCTGCCTCGGGTGATTATGATGATGGAGAATTTGGTGGAATGAAGATTGGCAGGGGAACCCGGAGTACTCGGAGAAAACCCGCCCCAGCGCCACTTTATCCACCACAAATTCCACTTGAACGAACCCTAGCCGCCGCGGGGGAAGCCAGCGACTAGCCGCTTGAGCTATGGCGCGGCCCACAACTTAAACTTACAACGACTATATTATATCTACTCTAAAGTGAAACATCTTTAAGAATTACTGGGTTTTTGGATTTTGTCCATCGTCCGGTGTTCTAGAAACTAGTGAACAGCGTCAAGTCAAAGTCGAAGTCACATTGCGACTGACGGCCAGTCAGTCAGACAAGAAAATATGCAATTAAGATTGTGATAAAGCACGCAGAAAAGGAGGTAGAAATTTATGCTAGAAATTAGCCAACATAACCAAATTCATGAGCACCAATATATAGAAAAATGGAAAAATTTGTGACAACACGTAGTGTCTACCGCAAGCGCCATCTGTGGAGTAAAACCTTTACGCTCGAAACTAAAACCTTTTGGAAACCCATGGAGAATCTGTGACGTCATACTGATCTCTGTGAGTGGTAACCTCATTGCTGATAATGGGATCCAGATAGGAGAAATGTCCAAACTGGGTTGGCTGCTCGGTTTAGTTAAGCACGCCATAAGGGCCGAGTCCTTGCATTTTGTGTACTTGCTGTTACTTTCAGTTTCCAAAATCCTAACATCATCCCCGCCTACCGTATTACCCTCTTCATAGGCTTGTTGGGCTAATTTTAATTTTTCTAGAAGACCATCTTGGAGAATGTGCCTACCTGTATGTTCACTGAGCCGCACGGCTAGAGGTCTGCCTGTTTCGCCAATGTAGCTTCTGCCACATTCACAGGGAGTACTGTAGATGCACTGTCCCGTCTGTTGCGGATCTCTTTCCGGCCTGTGTTTTCTAGTTTCGAGTAGGCCGGGCGGTGGACGAAGTCCAAAAACCCAGTAATTCTGACACCATCGTCAGGACCCTTCAGATTAGAGAAATCTTTCGTTTTCAAGTCACTCCGTCAGTCGTTATCTTTCTACGAACTGAAGTGAAATGTCTTTCATTTTATAGCCGTTTTCTTCTGTGCCATTGATGAGAGCATTAGTTTACTAATATTTATATTAAAGAAGAATATAAATAAAGTAGCATCACATTTGGGATGCATAAGACTCGTAAAATAAATTGGGACAATAAAAATTAAGTGGACAGACGGACAAAGTGAAATAAATATCTGAAGGCGCCTCAAATGTTACTTTGTATGTACGTTTCTGGTCTTGTTACGTTTATGTCCACGCATGCTTCCACAGAACAAAACATGAACATTCCTGTTAGTTCTTATACAAGTTGCTGAAATCAAATTTCAGCAGCCAGGTTATTTGTGAGATCTGAAAGTTTGTGACAGTGGTATAGTAATACAATTGTTGTGTTTCTCGGCATGATCCATCGCCATATTTTTGTTCAATACACGCGTTTCGGAGACTGGATTCTGCCTCCGTCTTCAGGTGGAGCCTACTCAGTTTTGGCCCAATCGATAGAGCTGGTTCCTGTCTCCGGACACCAGCACCAGCATCATAAGATATATAAACCAGTCACAGCACAAACAATCTGCGAGAGTTAAACAAACATTAAAACATTGAAGAACTCCATACACATGAGGCCTAGCACCTATCCCATGCGCTGTTGCAACAGCTGTTGTTAAAATCGGAGCACTGTCAGAATAGAAGTCTCACTAAAGAGACAAATTCTCTGTATGGTGCCAACATAAAACACAGTTTTCAACCATAATCTGCACTGGACGGAGTCCTAGTTTCTGACTTTACCGAGATAAGGGGAGTGCAGATGAGAGAGGTGTCCAAGGTGGGCTGACTGATCGGATGGTCTACCCGGAGACATGTGGGCAGGGATTCCTTGTATTTCCTGTAGCTGGTGTCTGGTTCATTCATCATTGTTTGTATTAAGTAGGAAAGACGTCATGGGGCAAAGTTACGGTTTCGCCAACAGCTGATGCCAGTGTGTGTATGTATTTTTATCCATAGCGTTATTGGTAGATTGAATTCGGGTAATGCTTGCTACCATTCCGTCCAGAATCGTGTGTATTCTCGTCTGCTGTCTAAAACTTTAAAAATTAGAACATACAAAACTATAATTTTGCTTGTGGTTCTTTGTGGGTGTGAAACTTGGTCTCTGAAAATAAAGGAAGAACATAGACTGAGGGTGAAGAAAGCAGTCTTCTGGGATATGGCGCCGTGTAGATATTGTGTTAACCGACGTTTCGGAGGAACGTATCGCCTCCATCTTCAGGGTAGAAGAAAAAAACAGCATCCGCAAGCGAAGAACCAGCGTGAGCAAGTACTAATAGACTAATGTCAAGATGGAGGCTCCATATCCCAGAAGACAGCTTTTGTCATAGTCACCGCCTTGAAAACCTGAGGGTATTTGAGAACGGTGGTCAGGAGAATTTTGGGATCGAAAAGGGATGAAGTAACAGGAGGTTGGAGAAAACTGCATAATAAGCCTCATAACTTGTACTCTTCGCCAAATATCATTACAATGACCAAGTAGAAGGGGTTGAGATGGATAGCGCATGTAGCAGGAATGGGGGAGAGGAGGAATGTGTGTAGGATATTGATGGGAAAGCCGGAAGGAAGGAGTACATTGGGAAGAACAAGACATAGGCGGGTGAACAATATTAAAATGGTTCTCGCAGAGATGGGGTGGTGTGATATGGGCTGGATCGATCTGGCTCAGGATAGGGACCAGTGGAAGGCTCTTGTGAACACGGCAATGAACCGTTGGGTTCCATAAAATGCTGGGAAGTTCTTGAGTGGCTGCACAATTGGCAGCTTTTCAAGAAGGGCTCAACTGCATGAAGTTGTTGGTAGACGCTTAAAGATTGGGGACCGCCGCGCCGCGCCGCCAGACGTTGAATAGAATAACCTGATGATCAGGTGTAGTGGGCGAGATAAGATAGGAATGTTGAAGATGGAGGAGTGACAGCGAGAGAGTGATAACCGTGTTGCGTGTTAAACACGTGCCAGAACGTTTGGTTTGTCAAGGCCGACTGATATCACGTGAAATCATTACACAGTCGTTAAGCACGTAATCATGTTGACTTAGATTTGTCTGGCTTAGGCAGTCGACGTGTTTTGTTTGCTTGATCAATTATTACGAATTTTTTGAAATTATTATCAGTTTGTATTGACTCAGCAGCAACGCTGTCAGTTCGATATTCGAACGGCATTTTGGCTATCCTGACGGTTTCTCTAGTTCACTCCAGGCACCGGGATCCTTCTAAATCCTTCCTCAGATTCATCATTCATATCCCCCCCCCTTGGCGCTACAGCACCAGTGGGCCTAGGCCTACCTCCATGAACTACTCCGTTCACTTCGGTTTTTCTAGATCTTACACATTCGGTAGGACTCCTTGGGCGGGTGATCAGCTCGTCGCAAGGCCTCTACCTGTACAGAAACACAGAAAAACGCGCACACACACACACACACACACAAACTAAACAACCATGCCCTGAGTGGGATTCGAACCCACGATCCCGGTTTCCAAGCGAGCGAAGACAGTACATGCCTTAGAGCGCTCGGCTACCGTGACCGGCCAGCTTCTCATGGCGTAAAATAACCCCCAAAATTAAAATATATTATAATTTCACGGTGTATTTCTATTCGCATGCCTATAAGAAGAGTCAGTTTTTGTGTATGGAATTCGACTGTGTTTTTATGCGCTATTTCATTTTTGGCAGCGTACTGTCATGGTGTCGGGACACCCGGAGTTCATTTCTCATTAGGAGCAACATTCTCTTCTCTGTACTATTCAGACCGGCACTGGGATCCGCCCTGCCTCTTGTCCAGTGGGTACCCGGGGTAAAGCGGCCGGGGCGTGTAGCTGACCCCTCACCTCCAACTAGTGCCGGGGTGAAGTAAACGTGGGTCTGTACATCCACTCTCCAATACGTCTTCATGGCGTAACTTTACCTTATTTTAACTAATTAAGACTCAGTTCGACGAAAATTGCGTTATGCTGTAACAGAAAATGGGTTTCTTCTTAATCGTGTGAAATGAAAACTTACTGACACATGAAATGTTATTTGGATGTATCGTTCGCAGAAAAATTCCGTTTGGCGGAAGCGGAAGGAGGAGTGAAGGACTTAGTTTACAGAGGGTAAGATCAGATCTCGGGTATGCCCCCCCCCTTCCTGCCACACTGAACTGTTCGATAATTGTTTACACAATTTCTACGCTTCGGTTCCGTTGTCTCTGTGGTGCTAATTCTGTTATGAGAACGGTGTTGAGTGAATTTACCTGTTTCTTAATTCAAATAAATTGCTCTAACCGAATTTGAACTGCGATATTTATGCGTCCGTCTCAAATGCCCTGTTGGCCACAAGTCGCAACTCTTGTAGCAGTGGAATGTAGTGTGTGGTCGGTGATTCATATGATCTGTTTAATGACAGCTTATATATGAACTCTATAAGTTATGTCTTTCTTATCTTTGTCGTCATTTACGGATTCTGTTAGTAGTGAGTCTGTGTAGCGTCGATGGTAGGATGATTAATATTGAGGTCTTCTTGAATGGAAGAAGACTCGTGACTTATAAAATCGCAAGACAGATGTCAATACTGCAGTATGGTTAAAAAGAAGGTAAAGCTCTCCCTGTAACAGGCCGTGAAGGCCCATAGGGTTGTGAGACGTTGAAGGTCCCACATTACCTAGACCAGGCATGTCCAGCGCGTCGATCGCGGGACGATTTTTGGTCGATCTCATAGGTCTATAAGGAAATTATACGTGAAAAGCATGTAAATTCACTTGTAATATAACATGATTATATGCCGATTTTGAAGGGAAAATACGTATTAGTAATTCCTATTTTTCTGTTATTAACGAACAAGGTAAGTCTGTACTTTCAATGTATGTTGCTTTTCCAACAAACATCATGTGTCGTGTTATTTTTACCAATACTTTTGCTTAAAGCGAGGTACGACGATAGGAGGAGGTGGTAGATCACTGGCGGTTTTGACACTAAAAAGTCGATCACAATCTGTTTCAAGTTGGACATGCCTGAGCTAGACAATCGGCTCAAAGATGGCGGTAAGGTTGTCAGCCTTACGCGCCGGCCGCGCTTTACCCCCAGGGAAATTATTTATTTAATTCCTGGTACTCACTTATGTTACGAGTAGAGGCTGTGTCGACCCCAGGACCATAGTGCGGCTGGAAGGATTAGGTCAAGTGAAAAAAATCCAATGACCTCATCGGGACTTGAACCCGCGACCTTCCGGCTTGTAGCATAGTGCCTCAACCAACTACGCTACGGCGTGCCCCGTACTGCTGTATAATACTGCTTTGGAATCTTCCTGGAGGACCTGAGAAACATGGGGAAACCTGTGAATTGCCGGCTCTGAATTTGAACTCTTTTGTATCTTCAGAATACGAAGCGAGAATTTTTAGAAGTTTCTCCTCTTGAACCTTTCTGGTATTACTTAGTATCGCTTTCATGAACTTCATTCGCGTGTACAAAAAAGTTGGTTGAGGCAGATGAGGTCATTGGATTTTTTTAATTGAGCAAATCCTTCCAGCCGCACTATGGCCGTGGAATTGAAATGAGTAACTGCCAAGTATCTACCTGGAGGTAAAGGGCGGTCGGCGCGTAAGGCTGATAACGTCACCGCCATCTCTGAGCCGATTGTCTAGAAAATGTGGGAGCCTCAACGCCTCACAACTTTATGGTCCTCCACCGTTTGTTGCAGGGATAGCTTAGATAACTTTACTAAAAGTTTTAAGACCTCCCTGTCACCGCGTTGTGAATGAAGGCCGTTGCGCATCCAGGCTCTGACGTCTACCTGTAATAGACAACCTATATACATCATGATTATTTTTCAGTGTTTCACAGCAGTCATGCGTATTTGTTCTATTCTTAAGTGCCGCCTTGAACTTGACCCCTCCGCACTGGTACTGTATGATTACCAAAAGAAACTCTGGGGTTCTCTGTTGGCTCTATCGTATTGATTGCCGTAAACATTTCTTTATGAATGTCCTTTACGTTGAGTCCCTTTGCCCACAACAGAACGCTGTTCTTAGATAGTAAATTCCTCAAGCACGGTCGCCTCTGAACATACGCATGCCCGTCTGCTTCCTAGACTGTGCTGCTACCCAGTGATGCACATAGAGAACCTATTACATCCATTGCAGCTGTTTTACTGACTCTCCTTCGTATTTCTGTCTTCTCTTTGCGACCACCCCATTCTGTCTCGGGAGTCACCTAGTCTCTTATCCGATGGATATCGGGAGCATCGGGAGCGTCTTCCAGGGTTCAGCGACCTGAGCATGAAGCTTATCACTCGCATTAGCCTAGTGCCGAGGTCTAAAATGCATGGAAGTTTATCTCCACTCCGCTCCGCCTCAACGTATGATAACCTACGAAATCTAGAAACAGGATTGTTGCGGATTAACTCATTAAGCACTATGCCATGAAGGCGTATGGGGAGTGGATGTATAGATCCACATTTTCTTGACCTCGGCGCTAGATGGAGGTGAGTGATCAGCTTCACGTCCCGGCCGTTTTACCCCCTGAGGAATAGCTCCGGTACCCATTGGACTGGAGGCTGGGCGGGCCCTAGAGTCGGTCTGGATGACTTGGAGACGAGAAAGTTCTTGACCCTACCAGGACTCGAACTTCGACCCCTGGGTTTTCCAGCCCGTAGCCAGTCGCTATACCGACTGCGCTATCCCGGCTCCATCTTTAGTTCTTCATGTGCGAAATATCAGTTGCATCGTCATTTTTCAGGTAGTAAAATCACTGTTAACGAATCGTAGTTCGCTATTTTGAAATTCGTATCCCGCATCAACGGTTGTGAATTTGTGATGCAGCATTCGTTGGCAGTCCGTCGGGCGGTGGGAGCTGTAACGCATTCTCACCTCATGAAAACTTGGCGGCTAATCTGTTTTGCTGTAGCCTAGGGGGCGGCAGATGATCGATGGCATATAGACCCTGCCGTTTAAAAAGAAAGTTAACCTTCATACTTTAACTTTGTTCCCTTTCCTGATTTGCAAATAATTTCCTTCTCTACGTAAGTAAAGAGATGATAGCTCTAAAATTAGACAATTTCTTGTTGCCATAACGAATTTTCGAGCGTTAATATATTGTCACTTATTTTAGTGACTATACTCGTATATACTGGCTTTGGGTTGGTGAATAGATATATTGACCACTTACAGGCCGTAACTGCAAATAGTTATAACAGTATTGCTATTTCCACACTACAAATCACCCCACCCTAAGCCTTCTCAGTCTGCTTCCACTAGTCTTGGTAACAGCTCTCCTCTGCAGTGTCTTCGCTATACGTTTTCTGGTGGCGAATCTTAGCAGTGGGAATGCTTCAGCATTCGGTGCCCGCTGTTTCCCACGCCACGTCTGAACCCTTAGCTGCACTTGTACAGTTAGTCAGAGCCACATTACGGCTGGCGGTTTGCCGCCAATTGGTCTTGGCGACAAATCCCTTGAGACTCACGACCAGTAATTTTATTTTCCAACTGAACACTTGCGGTTATAGTCCTTATGTAACATCCTCTCTGATGAGAGGATGGATCTGTCGTTTACAATTGCTGTGTGGTACTCGCCAGCGCAGTCTTTCTCAGGTCCGAGTCCTGCAGAACTCATGATCACATTTACTGTCTCTGATTCGAGACTCTCCAAACCTGGAGGGCAAGGTCCCCGTATTTATATCCCCCAGGAACAGGGTGGCCCAATTATATCCCCAGGCACTGGGCCCCATTTTCGTCGCCTCCTGCAACCCGCATGGCTACGGTGGAGGTACTCGAACCCTCTTCCACCCGGGCTTTACTCAGATCAAGATCAAAATTATGTTACGACCTACGATCAGTCGGCCTGTCTGTCTTGGAATAAAGCACCTATATGAGGCTAAAAGACCAGTGCTTTAGTACTGTCAGTTGCGGGTTTGTTGATGTGGGGCGCTCTCTCTGTCGAGAGGACGGCAGTATGTTCGATTTACATTTTACATGTTATTAAATGTATGTATATACAACATATACAAGGCCTCTGCCAGTCGAGGCTCAGTACAGCAGATGGTGCACTATCATTAGTAGCTCCCGCTACAACGGTCGTATAGTCACTTGAACGGTCGTATGCTTGACTGCCGCCAAGTTTGAGCCTCTTCTATTTCCTTTGTCGGGGTTCGCCTTGTCCAGTGTTGCGAACATTTAGATTTTCATGATTTTGTATGACTTACGCTTGTTGCCCGCATAATTTTGTTATATAATCACATATGTACGGAATTTTGAAAGCCATGTGCAAGTCGCGAACCGGTGTGAGCCTTGGAAAATTTCCAGTGGTGTGGAGAACTTTGTTTCGCAGGCGCTGTAATTTCAGTAGATGGGTGTCTGCCACAAACTCCCAGGCAGGGCAAGCGTAAATCATGATACTCGTAATGAGAGCTTTGTGGAGGATCAGTTTAATGTTAGCGCTCAATCGCTCACTTTTGAAGAGGGAATGTATTTTAATAAATGTTCTGAAGGCCTTGGCTTTAAGCATTTCTTTGCGCAATCTCCAAGTAACTTCTTTAACGAAGATTACACCGAGATACTTTACACTATTTACGAATGGAATGTTTCGTCCTTTCGGTGTAAGCTGGGCCTCAAGCGGACGACGACTGCGAGAAAAGTAAATCGCATGAGTCTTATCTTCATTTCTTTTAATATGCCAGCGCTGACACCAGGTCCCCATTGAGCTGACACCACGCTGGAGTTTTCTGACAACAGAACCCTCTTTTCGTTCTGTCGCATACAGGCAGGTGTCGACAAAGAGGGCTAGGTGAACAGCTGCGGACTTCACTCAGAGTCAAAGTCAAAATCACATTGCTGGTGACGGTCGGTCTGCCTGTCTTGGTGTCGAGCCCCATCTGGAGCTCATGACAAGATACGTGTATTTAGTACTGTTTGACAGTTACGGCCTGGTTCTTGTGGGGCGCCCTCACTGACGAAAGGACGAGTCTCCCCTTTATCAGAGTCATTGTTTGCAGTAGTAAGTCTTTGTCATAATGTAAAGGATATTTAAATTTTACATCTTAAACATGTTAATAAATGTATATACAACATACATATATATGTCCAGGCTCAGTACAGCAGATTATGCTCTATTTCTAGTAGCTTACTCTACAACGGTGGGGTCCCTCATGCGCCACCCGAGGGCCGCGCCTTCTAGAGGTTACAGGTTCCTCCTAGCCCTCTTTATATAGCCCTAGCACGGACCGCACAGAAAAAGTCTTCCGTTACCTCATGTTCTGTCGTTGCTGAGGGAAACAGTGTATCCACTGATCTGTTCCCTACCAACGCCTGTTGTATTGTCGCCTGTTTACACATCATGTTACTTGGCAATGGGTTTGAAATAGTAATGTCTCCAATTCTAGTGAAGTTGCGTAAGCACACCACGAGTAGGCCCTTGCCATCCTGAAGAGAGCGTCCCGAAACGTAGAAGTTACTAGTCCCCAGATGGCACAAAATGCTTGGTTCACGAATTATTGTCGTATAGCTGAAAAGCGAATCTTTTGCTCGCTGGCTACGTTTTCGTGAACCGTACGAATGATAGAAGTTGCTTTGTTTGGGCTCTCGATAGTGTTACGGCACCCGGCTACGGCGGACGAATTCTTTGCTATTTTCTAAACTCCTTTAAGGGTACGACGAAGTCTGGTGTTCAGTTAGATCTCCGTTTTGCCGATTTTGGTTCCCAGTGAATTTAGTCTTGTTCTTGGGACGGGCTGATCCCCCTCCAAAGGAATCCTACCCACTGTATATAAGATTACGAAACTGAAATAGCGGCCAGGGCCCAACAGAGGACTGTAGAGCCATTGATGAATGTTCCAATGATAACGCAATCTCAGAAATACGTGGTGCAATCCAAAAGTTCCCGAAATATATTAATAAGAACTATTACATCTTACCTAGATCTTATTCTGCACCATCACCTTCAAAGTAGTCCCTTTGGGAGCGCATACACCGATCCCAGCGTTTCTGCCACTTTTCAAATGCATCCTGGAAGTCTTTCTTTGTTAGGGTCTTTAGTACCGTCTGCGTTTCCACTTGAATTTCCTCAGCTGTGTCAAATCTTCGCCCCTTCAACTTGATTTTCATCTCGGGGAAGAGAAAGAAGTCGCATGGAGCTAAGTCTGGCGAGTACGGTTGGTGGGGAACTGCCATCTTGTTTTTAGCCAAAAATTCCTGCACAATGTAAGCCGTATGCGGTCGTGCGTTGTCATGGTGGAGTACCCAGTCGTTCGTGCGCCACTTCTCTGGACGTTTTCTGCTCATGTCCTCCCTCACACGCCTTA
>NW_019725414.1:88180-192997 GCF_002891405.2 Cryptotermes secundus | reverse complement strand
TCTGACCAGGGGGGACGAACTCCTTATGAAAAATCCCGTCAATACCAAAAAAAAAAAAAAACAGATCAACGTGGACTTAATGTTGCTCTTGACTTGTCGAGCTTTTTTTTGGCCGAGATGAAGAAGGGCTCTTCCATTGCGACGATTGCTGCTTGCTTTCAGGGCCATAGCCATAAACCCAACTTTCGTCAGCAGTGACAACCTTCGAAAGAAAGTTTGGATCCTCTTGAAGCTGTTGCTGAAGTTCCCTGCAGACTTCCAAGCGATGCTGCTTCTGTTCATTTTGTAGCAGTTGTGGAACAAACTTCGCCGCAATCCTCACGTTCAGTTCCTCTGACGAAATTCTTTGACATGTACCATAACTTAGTCCCAAGGCGTTACAAAGGTCTTGGATGGTCAGTCTACGATCTTGCAGAATCAGATCCCTAACTTTAGCGACATTTTCTGGTGTTTTGCCCTTTGACGGCCGTCCCGAACGATCGTCATCAGTCGATGTTCGGCCATTTTTAAAACGCTTATAGCAGTTGGAAGTTTGTGTCTGGCCTAAATTGTTTTCACCAAAAGCTTGCTTCAACATTTGGTGCGTTTCTGCAGCGGTTTTCCCAAGTTTAAAACAAAAGTTTATACAGACACGCTGCTCTCTCAGGTCAGCCATCGCAAAACCGCAAACTCACGGAAACAACAATGTAAATACGTTCACCAACAATAAACCCAACCACTCAACTTGACGCCGCTTGCCACACTGATTCAAGAAGGATGTATGAGGAGACACCTAGCGGTATTTCGATTTACTCATACCCATTCGCGCGCAAAATTCAAATTTCGGATACTTTTGGATTGCCCTACGTATTATAGATACTTCACATGTTGTCGACTTTGTTAGGCATATGTTCCTAGATTGTCTTCATGGTGTAGCTGATCATCTTTATATTATAAAGGATACGCATTTTTGTTGCTAGGTTCCTGGTGGCATAATTAATAGATGTAATGTTGACGTAAGTGACTGCATGTATGCGAATCGGTGGTTTTAAACCTATTTTGTATCAAGACACCCACGTATGGAGCTGAAGTAGGAGATGCTTTGCGGAGCTACGTCAGAAGTGTTTACATCAGTTCAATTTTATCGGGTGACAGAAAAATAACTTCTTAAAAAACTGGTGAAAGTGAACAGTTGCGGGAGTTCAATTAAACTTTGTAAGCATGAGTTGCTTAGAACATAACCAAGTATTTGCGTAAAAATATTTATTCAGCTTGGTTAGATACACAGAAATATTTCCCCCTCCCATTTTCTGGGTGTTGAAATAGGCATTTTTCTCTTTTTTTATTTAAGCATCTGTCTGTGATCAGTTCCTGGGTACAGATCCAGAGGTCCCGGGAATTCATTGCGCTGACCACGCGACACCCTCTATCCACAAATGGTGGCACTAGCTTCGCCGAGAAGCGGCGGTCGCTCGGTCGGTATGGTTCGCTTGCGGACAACAGGCCACGGAGTTTGATTTGCTTTTGTTCTTTTGTCGTAATCCTCACAATGGCTGCCAAATTCTCCGTATATCGCTTCGTTTGATTATCGTGTTTGGAACTAAATTAACTGGTTATTGTACGCATACCACAGGGAACAGTTTCGATCTCTGGAGTTATTGTGGCAGATAACTGAAAATGTGGCGTCTCACATCACAAGATAATAGCCGATTCAGTGGAAACGGCGTGTTCATGCAGTAATGTAATAAAGTGGCCGTTTTCTTTACTGTCTTTACTGTCGAATATGATTGAATTATTGTAAAAACGAAATACGTACTGATAACCTTCAACATAGAACATATTTTTCTGTAACGAATCAGCCCAACTCCATCCGTCTTTTTATACGCATGCTTAGGTATATGTTAGGTCGCGCCATAGCTCAAGCGGTTAGTCGCTGGCTTCCCATAGCGGCGGCCCGGGTTCGATCACCGGTCTGGTCGAGTTGGATTTGTGGTGGACAAAGTGGCGCTGGGGCAGGTTTTCTCCAAGTACTTTGGTTTCCCCAGCCAATCTTTATTCCACCAGTTGCTCCACAATCACCCTCACCTATCATCTGTGGCTGGTACAATAGGCCAGAAATGGCCGCAGTACAAGGGGCTTAGTCCCACCCCACTAGCAATAAAAAAATTATAATAATAGGTATATGTTCTGCACACTAAGCCTGTAGGAATTCCTTTCATATCCGCAGAACCTTTCTTTTTACACTTAATTTTTTGCTCCGCCCCTCAGGATCGTTTTAAATACAGTATTATTTCAGAATGGGGGTCAGTATAACAACTCGCTACGGGCTGGACAGTCGGGGTTCGGTTGCTGACAGGGCCAGGAGATATATCTACGCCACAGCATCCTTACCTGCTCAAGGGCCCACTCAGCCTCGTATACAGTGGGTAATGTGGCCGGGGCGTAAAGCTAACCTGTGGCCTCCATTGAGTGCCAAGGTGAAGAAAAGTACAACTGTACCTACACTTCCCCATACATATTCGTGTCGTGTTCCTTGATCAGTCCCCAGGGACAACTTTACCTTTTATTATTTCACAATGAATTAATGACCTATATGCCTAAACATATGTCTCAAAGAATAAGAAGCGTAGCGGCACGTATACGGCTACAGACGGGGTTTGCATTGGATATCGGATTTATTGACCATAACACGATCGCTATTTCCACACTGTAAAATCAAGCTGTCTTTTCGAGCCCGCAGCGTGTTCGCTAGTACTTGCCTGGTAACGGCTTCTAACAGTGGCTATTCCTCTACTTCCTGGCTGAAGTCTCTCAACGGCGACCTTTTCCAACTGAACTACTCGTATTCTTCAAAGTCAAAGTCACTGCGACTGACGGTCAGTCAGTAAGTCTTTGTGTCGAGCCCCTTCTGGAGCTCATAACCAGGTATTTATTACTGTTCGTCAGTTACGGTCTTGTTATGGGGCGACCTCTCTGACGAGAGGACTGGTTTATCTTTTGTATATGCTGCAGGTCTTGCCGGCGCATCTTTCTCGGGTTCGAGTCCCTTGGGACTCGCGACCACATTATACTGTCTTAGATTTGAAACTTCCGTTTTCATCGCCTCCTACGACTCGCGGGGTCTCGCTTCTACTGTACGTATACTCAAGTTGGAACGATACAGCGAAGATTAGCATGAACTCTTCTTCCTTCAGTTGACCTCCTTATAACCCCTGTCCACGGACCCAGTTATCTCCATTGTCGCATACGTATCCGTTACCTCGGGAATTTGTATACCAAGCTGTTGCCTAGAAACGGCTTCGGTATATTTGCTTATCCCGTGGCCGTTTTATAGTAACACTACAATGGGAAGAAGGGTTATGGCATACATGATACGCCTTCTGGTTAAATCATCTTGCAATACTTCCAATTTAGTCACTGGCCTACGTCGTGCCGCATTATCTCAGTGTCACCCTTCTGAGGCCTGTATTTGAGCTGTGAAACTTTCAGTTCTATTACAATTCGAAAAAGTAGGATGCAGTGATCTGGTTTAGTTTATAGCTTTAATACTTGCTTGGAACGGCAATCAAAGGTCATGCCGTGTTGAAAACACCGGTTCTCGTCCGATAACCGCAGTCAAGCAACGTTGGGTGTGGTTAGTGCTTGGATGGATGGCCATTTGGGAGCGTGCCCTTGGCACCGAGAGCCGGGATAGCCCAGTCGATATAGCGACGGACTGCAGGCTGGATGGCTGGGGTTCGATTCCCGGGAATGGGGCAAGAAGTTCGCCCAGACCGACTCTGGTCCACCTTAGCCTCCTATCGAATGGGTACCGGAGGGATGTTTCCTCGGGTGTAGAACGGATGGGGCGTGAAGTCGACATTGCAATATGCTGTTTGGTTTTCACAGTTTGAAGTTCAACACACTGTATACGAGTATTAACGTGATGGTTCTAGGCCTTGAGATCATTTGTTTTCTTTTTTAATCGCCGTTTATAAAAGAAATTGCTTCACACGCGGTTGTGTGTGTAAGAAACGCTTCGTGGCCACGGATATTTTTGCGCCGTGTCGTGTGGCAGTTTGTGATGTGCGATTGAGACAGGTATAGGACATTATATACATAGTAAGGTAAAGTTATCCCTGTAACAAGCGGCCTCCCTAGTCTAGAGGTAACGTTCCCACCTCATGACTCGTAGTACGCGGGTTCAAATACCCGGCGGAGGTCGTCGAATTTTTAAGGGCGGAAAAATTCAGGGAACAAGTCCTCCGGGAGGGACTTTAAGCCGTGGGTCCCGTGTCGTAGCTTTATGGCACGTAAAAGAACCTCATATCTCCAAAGGAGGTCACTGAGCCAAATTAACGGACGTTTCCCGCCCAACAGCAGTCTGTAATACCTCTGGTAGATGGGGGAAGCATTATAGATACCTCTCAGCTAGTAGAGCCGGTCTCGCTGGCTGGGCGGGACTGATGGTAAGCACCAGTACCGGTAGGATATAGAGACTGGTAGAAATCATAGAGGGAAGCACAGTGGACCAATACAGGTCTCAGTGCGTTGGGAAACACACCCTCTCTAATAACTAACTATCCCTGTAACAGGCCGTGGAAGTCCAAGGGTTTTGAGTCGGCGAGGCTCCCACATTTTGTAGACAGTCGGCTCACAGATGGCGGTTTGTCAGCCTTACACACCGGCAGCTCTTTATCCACAGGAAGATTCCTGGCACTCGTTTGTGTTAGAGGCTGAATCTACACCAGGGCCATAGCACGGCTGGAAGGATTAGGTCAACTGAAAAATCCAGTGACCTCATCGGGAATCGAACCATCGACCTTCCGGTTTGTAGCATAATGCCTCAACCAAATACTCTAACCTTGTAACTTCAGTATTGTCACTTTGTGTATGGTTCTTTTTTCTTTTAGTCTTGACAAGCCGGGTTCCTGTAGAACGGCCTCTCCCCTTCCCCTTTTGTAGCTAGCCATGCCGCGGGTGAGGGGAAGGAGGGGTTCTGATGACGTCAACTGAGGGTTCATCCGTGAGATAGCTCTGCGAATTATTGGTTCGATACAATTTTCTAGTGGTCTGTTTCCTTTAAAAGAAATCAGCGGGTTCGTGCTCATGTGTCCATCGTAATAGTTTGATCCTGCAGCAGTTATTGTTTTGAAATTAATCATATGACGTCATTTATATTGTCTCATTGTTTTAAATTGGATACTTCGCTCTCGTCCTGTCTAAAGTGATATCTGCAAATGTTGCACTGCTGCTTCATTATATCTGCAGCTTTTCCCTTTTTCTTGGAGCAGAAACTGGACGAGGAATGTATTAACTGAATTAAAATGGGGGCGCGCCGTGGCATAGTTGGTTGAAGCACTATGCTACAAGTCAGAAGGTCGCGGGTTCGATTCCCGATGAGGTCACTGGAATTTTCAATTGATTTTAACCCTTCCGGCCGCACTATGGCCGTGGGGTCGACTCAGGCTCTTAACAGAAACGAGTACCAGGAATCTTCCTGGGGTAAAGGGCGGCCGGCGAGTAAACCTTATAACCTCACCGCCAACTGTGAGCCGATTGTGTAAAGAATCTGGGAGTTTCAACTTCTCACAACCCTATGGGCCTCCGCGACATGTTGCAGGGATAAAAAATGTAAAATTGTCCCTGTGCTTTACTAATTAAGCACTACGCCGGTGTGACTGGCTACGGGCTGAACAACTAAAGGGTCGGAGTTCCGAGTCCCGGTACGATCAAGAATTTTCTCCAAATCGTTCAGACCGGCTCTGGGGTCCACCAAACCTATTCAGTATGTACCGGGGGTTCTTTCCCCTTGGGTAGAGCGGCCGGGGCGTGAAGCTGACCACTCACCTCCGGCTAGTGCCGAGGTCAAGAAAATGTGGATCTATATATCCACTCCCCCAAACGCCTTCATGGCGTAGTGCTTAATTCGTTGAGAATAGGAGAACTTTACCTTAATGGAGCTATATATCCGTGATATATTCTCATTCTGTATAATATATCGCGGTGTAATTGGGTAACAAGGAGTGCGTTTTAACGGGCTTTATAACTTGAGAATTAGTTCTGAATTGCAAGAAGTCAGACGGTCTGATCTCTGATAGCAGAAAGCCGGCAGTAATAGGATTGTCAGTAACATCTCAAATCCCGAATGCCAGTAGTATTCTCTGTGTTGGACAGTGGCTCACCAGTAAGAGATAAAGCTCAGAGTAACAGTAACGTTACACTGGAAGACTGTCATAAGCAGGTCTATATCTGGACATGGCGAAGATTGGAAAATATTCATCTGTTTTCCCTCACTCTTAATAAATTCAAATCTTGGCAGCTTCCCTTCTTTCAACTGCAGTGATCTTATATTGGCTTAAAACTGCTTGTATGTGGACACTGTCTACTGTGATATACTGTGTTAAGTTCTGATATTAGAAGTCATTGTAACTCGTGTATGCAATCGCTACGCCAAGGTTTTCTGTTTTGCTTCGAGAGCACTGACGCCATTTGCAGACTGTTAGAAAATGACTCCCCATGAATTGCGAAGTGGCTTGAAAAGCGTAAGTAACGCTAAGTTAGGATTAGATATACTGGCTTTCAGAAGACCCCCACACACCTGCCTTTTACGACGGCTGTGTTTAATTAAAAGTATTCAGAATCGTGAGAGTGGTGCTTAAAGATGTTACGGGTACTGAATCAATGGAGGGGACTTTTATCATAGATGATATTACATCCACTGTCATTTTGGGCTCCAGATGCTATTCCTTTATATTGTGGCATGTGGACCCGTTGCTGGGTAATGACAGCACGAACAGACACAAACGTAACAATTTTACCGCAATAGAGGAGAGGTTTTTTCTACGTGGTCCGTGCCGAGATGTTATCAGGACAAGTCTAGAGTTAAGTCAGTGGAGTGAAGAGTTGGTTGGTGAGTGCATGAGGGGGCTGTTGCAGTTCAGTCGTTGTGAGCCACTGCTGTTAGAAGCTGGTAGCTGAGGCACTGGGACAGTTCGGGAACCCAGAGGAAGGGGAACATCCGCCGTTGGAAGCCGCTACCAAGCAACGGCTAGTAAAGACACTAATGTGTGTGTGTGTAACAGTGAACTGTAAGGTATAGTCACGAGTTGTGTGTCGAAAGAGTTAAGCGAACCCGGTTATTAATCCAAAGCCCGTCTGTAGTTACACTATCACATGACAGTATGTTTACCAGTAGATTTATATGTACAATGAAGTGTGGTCTAAATTGGGCGGTTTTCATTTCATATTCATACGCATGGATTAATCTAGATGGAGTCTAGTAACATACATTCTGACGAAGTTTGTGGTTCCATACGTTAAGGTTTTATGGCATTTATTGATCAGCTGATCGGCTATCAGCATCCACGAATGACTGTGCACCGTTGAGCTGAACATACACAGTGTGTCCAGGTTCTGTTAGGACTGTGTTCATTAAAAATACAAGACGTGATTATTTTCAAAATTTCACTCTTTTTATTCAGAATAGTCTCCTGAATAATGTTATATTTTAGCGTCCTGTTGCACTGATTTAAGTCCATGATTTATTTTATCCGTCTTCTAGTGCATACATTCATCTATCCCCTCTTCTCACTCTCACTACATGTTTCGGCACAAATGTGCCATCTTCAGGTGCTGATCCAATCCACGACAAACTAGTTCATTGCATGCCTTGTCCTATACATACTAAAATAACTAAAATATTATTTATCATATATACTGATAAATGTTAAGTGTTAAAATATTAAAATTATACAGCATATTTCATTCTTACGTCGTGTTTCATTACGCGAGTCACGTCTATCATCGTCTGTTGGAGCACTCTTTCACTATCGTGTATTGTGCTCTATGTTGCGTCTCGCTCCTGTGACTGTGTGTGTTATACCGCAGTATAATGATTCCTTTGGAATCGAAGAAAACAGAAAACGGTTAGCAGTGTCTTTACTCGACACTTGCATGTGCACTTTCTTTGGTTTCGGCTTCTTTGGGCTCAACCACGCTGCACTCTGCCGCTTTGTGAGAGACTCATATTGAAAACACCATGTCTCGTCACCAGTAACAATCGAATTTGTAAATTTTGTATCAATTTGGGCCGGCCGACCGTAACACGTCTTTGCAGTGTTCCAATCTGGCATGTTTTCATCGCCTGACAGCGCGTGCGGTACAAACCGGTCACAGACCTTCCGTTTGCCCAAATCCTCGGTCAGAATTTGATGCACAGTACTTTTTGGTATTCGCAAAAGCTCCTCGATAAGTCTTGCAGAAACACATCTATCCCATGCAAGGATTTCGGTCACTTTTTCACATTTTCTTCAGTGCGACTTGTTATCGGGTTTGATGCACGTGGAGCGTCTTCAGTGTCCTCCCTACCGTCACGAAATACAGCATACCATCGAATAATGTTCGAGCGACTCAATCACTACCGTACACACTTTTCATCATTTCGTACGGTTCTCCGGCTGTTTTGCTTAACTTCAAACAAAATTTGATGTTGGCTCTCTGTTCAACCGCCATTTTCCGACAAGCGTCAGAACAGTACTGTTACAGTCAAGGTTAGAACACATGATGCAGCGATGCTTGCGCTTTGAAATTATAGACAGCCACAGCTGAAACTTCAAGAATCTTAACACCACATGTTATGCCGCAAATTTTGAGACTGGAAATCAAAATTATTGCCTGAACTTTACCAGAGCGTCTCACCGTAATTAGAGCAGTGATGGCCACACATAGGCTGTGGAACGCGGTCAACAGACACCGTAGTCAGAAACGCGCAGTCGCGCTACTTTGTAAGTGGCGTTTGGAAACACCTGGAGACCACGAAATTACAAAATGCAAAGCGGGAGGCGCCGCGATTGCCCGCGACGAGTCGGATTTAGCCAATTAGAAATTACCGTTTTAGCAATTGAGGACGAAGGGAAGAGTTAACCTCCCTCTCTGTTCGCTGCAGCGTCAGCGATTTTAATAATATAAAAATGAGAAAAAACCCCACTTAGGAATCGATCTAAAAACGTAACAATTAGCCGAAGGCTCTGTCCGACATGGGTACTACAAGTGGTGGTGTTGCTGCATCTCTATCTCAAGTAAGTCATGTTTGCTCATACTAGCCATGCTGTTAAACTTTATGGTTGTTGGTAAATTGTTGTTGGTTAAATGTTGAAAAAGTAATGTCCAGTGTGCCCGGCGAGTTTTCAGGATAGGATAAGAGAAATGATGGAACAAGTAACAGGCAAGGTTGTTAGTGTGGTAAACATGGTTGTCGTTATATTGTGTGTATGGTCATAGTTGTGACTGGATTTTGAGACCAACATATTTAGGTTTTTCTAGTATTAGAGTTCAGGAGTAGGGAATTTCAAGGGTTTAGTATTATGATAGAATAGTGTGAATTGTGTAACGTGTAGTAGGGAAAAGAGAGAGAGACTCAAGTCCTACACCCCAGAAGAGGAGGTCATGATGAAGCATAGCGTGGGCAGTAAATACACTATGTAGTTCCGACTGAGAGTCGGTATTGTTAATATTATAAATAGAATACAAATTAAAGTGATAATAGATCAGTGACCTGGGGTAGGACAGATGGCGTGTCGAGTAATAGTAATGAAAAAAGCGACGGTCTTAAGCCATCTGCTCTAGGCGAGAGACTAGAACGAAGTCAGAACTATCACGCCTCGATACCATGTGTAAACCGACAGACGACGGCATTCTTCTATTGTAAATAATAGTGTAATTAGAGTAGGATGTACCGGGATTGTGATTTACTCCCCCGAACCAACCCGTCCACGACCGATCCAAAGCGATCCTGGCCCAAGCGAAGGCAGAACTGACCCAGGCAGCCAACGGCAGCCCGATGCAACTAGCAGTAAGGGTTATGAGAATCGGAGTTAAGGGTGAGAGACTAATAGGAGGCAGAGAGATAGCGTTCCTGATGGAACAAGGGAAGAGTAATTTAAATATTTCATTAGCCCCTTCAGGCATAACAAAGTGATGGCAGTAGTGAATGGACTAGCCAAAGAGAGATGGCAGCCGTAATGAATTAGTAGTTGTATTTGACCCACTCCCGTCACTAAGACATAATAATTGGTAACAGCGGTGAGATATCAAATCCACCCCTGTCGTAGAGGTGTAAGATATGGTGTGAAAGTCGATGGGTAGAGGCGGGTCAGATCCGACACGCCCGCTCTACGCCATTACGAGTTGGTGACAGTGATGGAGGGGCAAGCCAACAGAGAACGCTCGACCACCGCGCTACCGGCCCTTAGTATTTTCATCAACCCTCTTGAGATGTAATAGATGGTGGCAGCTGTATGCAACGAAGAAGGTCCAGAACCAGGAGAATCCTAGCTGAGGGTAATCTAGTATTATTGTGTTAACCCCTTACAGCATAAGATGTGGTGGCAGTGTAGGGATACCTACACGCCCCCCTGTTACCACGGCGTAACACCACAATTCGCTAAAAAAAATGGCAAACTTTGCAGGGCAAACTTAAAAAAAAAGAATCATGACGGATCCTGGACACACAGTGTATGTTAGTGAAATAACAGATGTAGAATAAAATAATGATTATCTTATAATATGGGACTGATAGGAGAGGGAAGAAAAATGTGTTCAAAATTTTAGTAGGAAACCCTGAAGGAAATAGACTACTAGGAAGATAAAGGCATCGATGGGAAGATAGTAGTATAACTTCTAGAAATACGAAGTATACGGGAAGATGTAAGGTAAAGGTATAATTGGCAGTATGCTTAATTACGCACCAAACCATGAAGGAGTGTGGGGCGTGGAGGTATAACTCCATTTTTACCTCTGTACTAGATGGAGGTGAGTTGGGGAAATGTAAACTGGATTTATTATCTGGCCCATGATAGGGACCAGTGGCCAGTTTTTGTGAACACGGCAAAGGTAGAAAGTAAAGCTATCCCTGTAGAAGATGGTGGAGGCACAAATGGTTGTGAGACATCGAGGCTCCCACATTTTCTGGACAGTCGGCTCAGAGATGGCGGCGAGGTTGTCAGCCTTACGCGCCATATTGCGCCTGGAAGGATTAGGCCCATTGTAAAATTCAGTGACCTCATCGGAAATCGAACCCGTGACTTTCCAGCTTATAGCATAGTGCCTCAGCCAACGCTACCGCATGGCCCCACAGTGTAGGGTATCTTTTATAATTGCACATATAGGCCTAAGGCACGGAGATTCGGAAGGTGAAATCAGATAAATAATACGCAGGCAGTTACGGGCGTTAACGTAGTTACACTGGGTAGGTTAGGTCAAAAGTAGGCTATTCTAAAAGTTGCCGATTTTATGTTCGGCTCCAGCACCGACAGTAACCGAACTTTATACCAACGTTGTCTCATTCGCTCCACGCCACTTTTCCCTGTTAAGTTTGCATGTCTGTTTTGCAGTTCATAGACATCCTTCCGTCTTATCATAGCCACGAAATAATCTCTGAAGTTGATAAGTCGAGAAATGGCAGTAGGATTTCCTTCGTCATCTGCAATATTATACTAATTATACTTGGAGGAGAGTACAAGTTATGAAGAGTTATGAAGCTCCTCGTTATGCAGTTTTCTCCAACCTCCTGTCACTCCAAATATTTTCCTTAACACCCTGTTCTCAAACACCCTCAGTCTGTACCTCCCTTAGGCTAGTCGTCCATTGGAAGCGGAAACCTGCGAACTGGGATTCGGCCGAATCTGTGCGAATCTGTTCGTCCGAATTCGTGCGTTCACTGCGCGTCCTTTGGCTGCGTGTTCGGCCGATGCCATTCGCGTTCTGTCATGGCGCTGTCTGAAGATTTATGTGATCTGTACGCGTTTGATACTCCTTTACTGGCTAGGTGACGAGCACAGAATAGGAGAAAAGAGTGGATTAGTGGAATTTTACCAAAAAGACAAACGTTTGATGAATTTTCTCATATATGGAGTGATTCACAAGAGGACGAGTCACAGTATTTTGGTTATTTTCGCATGAAGCAAGATACATTTGAATACACATTAAGCAAAGTATATCAGTTGAAGAAGTACAGTAACTTCCGAGAAACTATTTCACCTGAAGAACGCCTAGCTGTAACGTTAAGTTAAGGATTTGATAAGAGTTTGAGAAAACAAAATATTACATCGATGTTATATTATTCTTGCTTCTTAGTGATTACATACAAACCGTTGTTTCTACAAAGGATCGAAATTACTATGATACACAGCGGCACTGTTCTTGTCTGTTACAAATTCATTGCTGTGGGAACTATTATGGGAACTGCGTGTCGATTCAAGGGATAGAGGCGAAACATTTGACGTGGACATCACGCTGCTGTTTCGATCCTCCTGTTCCTGCAGTAAAACATCCATCAATTTCATGCGTAATCGCAGCTGTCTTTCTTCAGGCAAGCTCATCAGAAATTGATAGTCACTATCCTGCTTCATTTGAGAGCTCTTTTCGAAATAGCTCAACTTTTTAGATTCTATTTCGAAGAATTTGTCATCGTAATTAATTCTTTTCTTTCCTCTTTTTAGCGGACTTTTGAAATGCTCTTTTTGTGCCGGAGACGTATTTACAGGTGCATCATTCTCGATATCTGATTGAAAATCTGGAGTAGAAAATGCATCATTATATTCACTTTGTGTTGTAATATTATCAGTGCCTGTCTCAATACAGGCGTCCGCAATGTCAGGAACACTACTCGACAGATTTCTCGGTTGAACAGTATCAGTTCGTAGGTGGTGAACGCAGCTCTTCGTCCGAAAAATCCAAACCAATCTGGATATTTCGCAGTTCGCAAGTATACGCGCGTTCACGGACGAATAGTGCTGCTACCAATGGACGCACTCTAACCTGATGCAAGCTGTTAGGATCGTTCGTCCGTTTCCGTGCGTGTTCGGACGAACTCCTCATCGCAACTTTCCGCAGCTTTCCGCTTCCAGTGGACGAGAGGCCTTAATGTCAGAGACCAAGTTTCACACCCATACAGAACCTAAAATTATAGTTTTGTGTGTTCTAATTTGTATGTTTTTGGACAGCAAACAAGAAGACAAAAGGCTGTGGACTGAATGGTAGCAAGCATTACCCGAGTTCAGTCTCCTCTTAATTTCCTCCTGAATCAGGTTTCGATCTATTATCGTCCTGTAAATACTAGGATTCTAAATTATTGTCGTTGAGGGAAATTGAATACCGCGTGGACATCTCACGTGCCACGGAAGGCGCGCATGTTGAAGTTGTGCAGCATTCTGCAGCATTGTCTCTAAACTTAATAAAACTTTTTGAGTTACTCTTTCATATTCCATGTTCAGTTTTATATTGTTGTTTCCGGTTTGAAAATTATAGGCCACGGAAATTTCCGCAGTGGTTTAGAATCACACTGTGTTTCCATTAGGGCACAACCACTTCGGCGGAAAACTTTTCCAGGTCTTAGTTCGTTAATCTACAAAGTCGTTAAATATCCCACAAAAATGGACATTTTGAAAAATCAAATATCAAACTAAATAAGGGATGGTAATGGCTAAGGACCCTTGGCTGGATGTTCTTGATTAAAGAAAAGAAATTATTATAAACTAGAAAAAAACAACATTTTACTACACGCAAAAACCTCACAAATTTCATACCATTTTCAGAGAAGTTAATGAATTTCGGTATGTGATTGTGGGATCCTGTCTCCAGTGATTTCATGCCTCGAAAACTTTCGTAGTAGGGAGTGTTCTGGGTATACCGTCTTTTCTGTCACACTCTCTGTGACTCTACAGGCCTTTGGACCTTTTTCGGTTTCTTAAACGTATACACGGTCGGTAGGACTCCTTGGACGGGGGATCAGCCCGTCGCAGGTCGCTACCTACACACAGACCAACACAAACAGAATAAACGCACATAGATATCCATGCCTCAAGTGGGATTCGAACTCAGACCGTAGCGTTGGAGCTGGCCAAGACGGTTCATGCCTTTGACCGCGCGGCCACTGTCTTCGGCTATAGGTATTACAAACCGGGGAAGAAATCCCCGAATGGCTCTAGGTGGTCATACGATTGGTCCGTTTCTACCTATCCGTTTCTTCAGAAGTTTTGCATTAAGGCAGCTTGTGCAAGGTGACCGAAGAGTAGAACTCGTCGCTATTGGGGTGGGGAGAACACAGTGTTGTCACATCTACTGCTGTATCTTGTACGTAATTCTTGTGTGAAAACCGCGTAGAAGGAAGCGTCGCCTCAGATCGTACAGTCGTAGAAACAGTTTGTAATTATGCATTCCGCATCACTCGCACCGACGACATTATCTCTGCTCTTTATGCATGACACCTGTTTCATAAAATGTGCTGCTAATATGATTAATACCCCGGTAAGAATTAGCATTTCAGTTCACGGTGTCTGTGTTTGGCGTCCGTAAATCACAGCCTGACTGGATTACGTAGGTCATGACATCATTTCGCTTGTGGAGCGATATATTAATCTTTGTATCTTGATATATAGGGTCGCTGTACCTTGAACTGCTGTAAAATCCTATTGAATTACAGCCATTCCTGTTAATGTTGTTTAGAAGACAAAATCCGGCGTAAGCCTCGTACCCAGCCTCTGTGCTGATGTAATTCGTCCACCCACACATCCCACAGTGATTCGTATCTGGGCCTTTAATGCTCGGGTTCGATTCCCGGCAGTGCAATTTTTTTTCTCTTACCCACAGCGTCCATGCCTTTAATGCTCGGGTTCGATTCCCGACAGTGCATTTTTTTTTCTCTTACCCACAGCGTCCAGACCGACTTTTGGGCCCACCCAGCCTCCTGTCTAATGGGTGAAAGAAGGTAAAGCGGTCCCTGTAACAGGCCGTGAAGGTCCGTACGGTTGTGAGACGTCGGGACTCCAACATTTTCTAGACAATCGGCTCACAGATGACGGTGAGGTTGTCAGCCTTGCGCACCGGCCGCCATTTACCCCCCCCCCCCACCAGGAAGATTCCTGGTACACATTTCTGTTAGAGGCTGAGTCGACCCCAGGGCCATAGTGCGGTTGGAATGATTAGGTAAATTTAAAAGAATCCAGTGACATCAGGATTCGAACCCGGGACCTTCCGGCTTGTAGCGTAGTGCTTCACCCAGCTACGCTACCGCCCCCCCCCCACCCGTTCAGTGGTTGCCGAGGTTAAAGCAGCTGGATGTGAAGCTGACCACTAGACTTCAATCTAGCACCGAGATCAAAAATGGTGTAGCTATACCTCCACTCCCCCATATGTCTTCAGTACTTCAATAATTAAACGCAGGGACAATTTTACCTTCGCCATGAATCGAATATGCGTTGTACTTCGTAGAAACGGCTGTCCTTGCTCGGTCTGCGATATGAGGGGGGTTTCCGTGGTGAAAATTCATGTTGTTTTCTACATTCTGTATTTCAGCATCCTGCTGCAATTGTTCACATTAGCGTCCATTTGTCTATAATCCGTCCAGATTGCAACACTTTTTATTTTTCACTTCAGTACACTCTCTAACACTACATGTTTCGGCCTCAAGCGGCCATCTTCAGGTGTTTTTTTACAGATATTAAATTAAGATTGTGTCGAAACTGCTACACTCTTTCACTGTTCCAATTCATTTTAAGAACCACGCGCTGTGGTCTTCTTTTTAATTAAAATGACATAAAATTCTTTTATACTTTGTTACTTATTGTTTTGCTTCACTCAGAGTGTCGTCATTTCCGTAAAATATAAGATGTTTCCAGTTTGACCAAGAATAATATAAACAAACAGACGGACTAGCAATGGGAACACCAACATCATCAGTACTGGCAGAAACAACATACAACATATGGAGCACACACAAATATATCCCATCCTAATAAAGCACCAAATAATTGCATATTTTAGATACTTTGATGACATATTGATAATATACGATCAAAATAAATCAAATATTGATCACACGCTTAATGAATTCAACAAAGCACAACTAACTAAATTTTACCATGGAGAAAGAAGAGCATTAGCCTGTCAGTTCCCTAGACCTAGTAATACATCAAAATGGCAAAAACCTTGAATTTGCAATATATCGAAAACCTACACAAACTGACATAATACTAATCAGTTCATGCCACCCACATGAACACAAAAGATCAGGCATAAACTGTTTAATAAATCGATTATATACGTACCCAATAACGAGAAAAGCAAAAGACAAATGAACACAATTATACAACAGCAACATCCCTTCCCCCCGGAAGAAACAAAAACAAAACACACACGCAAACTCACAGCAACAAAAAACAAAGTGGATAGCCTTTACGTATAGCGGAAAGGAAGTAAGAAAAATCACAAAACTTTTTAGAGATACGTGCTTTCCGCACGCAGAACACAATACAAAATATACTAAAACCAAAACCACAAATTGATAAGTATAATAGAAGTGGAATCTATCAAATGAAATGTTTAGATTGCCCATTGAAATGTGTCGGACAAACAGGGAGAACATTCAAAACCAGATATAAAGAACACATTCACGACATTAACAATAGTAACTCAGGATATTCAAGTCATATATTGAACGCCGGACACAGGTATGGCACAATAACAGACACCATGGAAACCATAACAACGGGAAAAAAGGAAAACATCTAAATACACTGGAGAAATACCGTATTTACAAAATTAGTAAAGAAGATTTACATATGCAGGACACAAACATTGAAACACATGACCCTATATTTGAAATACTACACAAAATTACACAACAGAACATTATACCCCCCCATATCTCCCCACACCTCCAACCAGAACATATATACAAGAACAATTACACCGCATCAGCACTAGTAAAGACAACACCACACGTCGAGGAGGAAACACAAACCAGGAGAAAGTGAGTACAAAAAGTAAGCAAACACAACATAATAATAATAATACTAATGATAATAACAATAATAACAAATAGAAAACAACATTAATATAGGAATTTATAAATTACAGATAACTAACCTGAGGAACAAGGTTCCAAGGAAAACATCTTATATTTTACGGAAATGACGACACTCTGAGTGAAGCAAAACAATAAGTAACAAATTATAAAAGAATTTTATCTCATTTAAATTAAAAAGAAGACCACAGCGCGTGGTTCTTAAAATGAATTGGAACAGTGAAACAGTGAAACAGTGAAACAGTGTAGCAGTTTCGACACAATCTTAATTGAATATCTGTAAAAAAACACCTGAAGATGGCCGCTTGAGGCCGAAACATGTAGTGATAGAGAGAGTATTGAAGTGAAAAATAAAAAGTGTTGCAATCTGGACGGATTATAGACAAATGGACGCTAATTGTTTTCTAGATCTTTGGTAGGTTGGTTACCAGCGTTTCGAAGGATCCCTGAATATGGAATTTCCCTCCGAAATGTTCGTAACCACCACCGAGATTTCACGGGGTCATAACCCACAAGACCACAATGTTTATCGTTGTTATCTTATCATGTTGGAATGGATTTATACAGTAATAATAGTAATAATAATAATAATAAGAAGAAGAAGAATAGCACAGTATCGACCCTGCGCTGTTATAACGAACGTCACATAATTATCAAACTAACCTCAAGTAATGCGTAATAGGCCTGTGACCCTTAAGTTTACAAAACAGCGCCAAAATGCTTTCTTGCTCCTTTTTAAGAAAGCACTTTTAGCAGAAGTCATAAAACCTGAAGTTGTGTATACAGGTTGGACCACTTCACTTTATCACCTTAATTACTTCTTTGTTATTCATGCTGTAGATAGAATTTTCAGTCGTTCAAGGGGGGGGGGAGGACATGATTTCGTTTTTTACGAGATACCAAAGTTAAGTTCGTCTTTTTTAAATATAACTCGAATTTTTCACGCCCACTAAAGTTGTGGGGCAGACCAGTATGAATTCAGTAGTCATACAGAATTTGAATTGCGTTCTAACGGGTTGTTCACGTGATATCGCGACTAGAAGTCCAGGAGTGAACAGGTCTGTCTGCAGCTACACCTGTAACCGGCCTTTGAGACCCATAGGTTTTTGAGATGTCGAGGCTCCCATATTTTCTAGACAATCGGCTCACAGGTGACGGTGACGTCAGCCTTACGCGCCGGCCGCAACACCTTGACCCCCTGGAAGATTCCTGGTGCTCATTTCTGTTAAGAGGCTGAGTTGACCCCAGGGTCATAGTACGGCTGGAAGGATTAGGTCAACTGAAAAATCCAGTGACCTCATGGGGAATCGAACCCATGACCTTCCGGCTCAACCAGCTACGCTGCCGCTTGTCCCCTCGGATTGAGAAAGCTACGGATTTTTTTTCACACGGCTACCATGTCAGTTTGCAGTCTGGAAAAGAATGCCTCAACAACAAGTTGCGTATTTAATGAAGATATGTTACCGTCCATCATATCAAGATCATATATTTAGTGGCGCTGTTGCTGCATCCGCTTCTCACCTTCGCGCATGCTCAGTGTTGTTATTACTGATTTTAGAAGGTTTAAAATATACGACTTTGGGATGACCTCCAGTGGTATAACGTACACACCAAGATACGTGAAAATCTGTTAGCTGGTACGAAAGTTGAAAGGAGGAACGCAAACACGCGGACAGTGTATTCTCATCGGACCACGTCTTTTCTTAAGTGAGGGAAGTGGGCTAAAAGGAGGATTTATCGCTCGGCCGCAGTCGCCCCAAACTTCATGATGATTCTGCTATAATAAACGTGTATCTGATTCGCTCGAAATGATGACAGTTCCAGATGCAGACTCAAGACTCCTAAAACCTTTCATTGCCCATATGTATAAAGCCACTCATTTCAAGGTTTATGCTTGCTGCATTAGTTGTACTACATATTCCGTGTACGGGGTGCATTATTCTATTATTTTATTTAAGTTAGGCTCTGTGCTACAAGCTGTAAGGTCGCGGGTTCGATTTCCGATGTATTTTTTTTTTCAATTTACATAATCATTTCAGTCACAACATAGCATTTACATTTTTCGGGAGTACAGGAGGTCAGATGGGATGGTGCTGGCATCGCACCAGCAGACGAATATACACGTACTTTTTTTATGGAAAGGGGAATGAAAATCATGAATTGGATAGAGGTTTTTCGTACATAAGAGAATCGTATCAGCAGTTAAGAGGATAGAGTTCGTTAGTGATAGAATATCATATATAATTCTAAAAGGTAGCTAGTGTGATACCATCGTTACAAATGTTCACGCCCTAACAGAAGATAAAATTGATGTCATAAAGCACAGGTTCTGCGAAGAACTAGAATATGTATTTGATAAATTCCCGAAATACCCTATGAAAATTTTGTTAGGTGACTCAGTGCCAAAGTATGGAGGGAAGACTTTTCAGACCAACAATTTTAAATGAGAGTTTGCATGAAATTAGTAATGATAATGGAGTTAGAGTTGTAAACTTTGCCACATCAAAAAATCTTACTGTCAAAAGTACAATGTTCCCACATCGTAACATCCATAAATTTACTTGGACATCTCCTGATGGGAAGATACACAATCAAATAGATCATATTTTGATAGAGAGGAGACGGCACTCAAGTATACTTGATGTCCGATCATTCAGGGCAGCAAATTTTGATACTGACAACTACCTGGTGGTGGCAAAGGTTAGGGAAAGACTGGGAATGAGCAAACAAACAACACACAGAATTCGTATGGAGAGGTTCAGTCTTAAGAAATTAAAAGAGGTAGAGGGTAAAGGGCAGTATCGTGTTGAACTCTCAAATAGGTTTGCGGCTTTGGAAAACTTGGACACGAAGGTGGATGTTAATAAAGCTTGGGAAGCTATTAGAGAGAATATGAAAATGTCTGCCAAAGAGAGTCTAGGTTATTAGGAACCGAAGAAGCGTAAGCCATGGTTCGATGAAGGACATTCAAAATTATTAGATCAAAGAAAGCAGGCCAAATTGTAGTGATTACAGGATCCAAGCGAGTTAAATGGGGAAAATCTAAACAATATGAGACGTGAAACCAACAGGCATTTCAGGAACAAAAAGAGGGAATATCTGAAAGACAGAATTGATGAGCTTGCAGTGAACAGTAAGAACAAGAACATTAGAGACCTGTATAGAGGAATAAATGACTTTAAGAGGGGTTACCAGCCTAGCAGTAACTTAGTGAAGGATGAGAATGGTGATTTGCTTGCAGATTCCCACAGTATTTTGAATAGGTGGAGGAACTAATTCTCTCAGTTGAATGTATGAGAGCAAATCGAACAGTCTTTGCCCCTATTTTTTTTTCAGCCACAATAATACACATACAGAGAAATCAAAATACAGGCAGTGTTCTAAGTACCTTTGACTATTTTTCCACATAGTCACCACCCCGGTTCAGGCATTTGTCCCATGGCACCACTAGTTTGGAGATGCCGCTATTGTAGAATTCGCCGGTTGAGCGCGGAACCACCGCCGGGCAGTGGTTTTCGCGTCGTCGTCGGAAATGAACCTCTGACAGAAATCCATACAGCTGAACCTGTAGTACCTGATCCTAGCCCTTTTGAGATTGAAAGTGCTATTGCAAAATTGAAACGGTATAAATCGCCAGGTAGTGATCAAATTCCGGCAGAACTTACTCAAGCAGGAGGCGAAATATTACGTTCTAAGATCCACAATCTAATTACTTCTATTTGGCATAAGGAAAAATTGCCTGATCAGTGGAAGGAGTCCATTATTGTACCAGTTCCCAAGAAGGGTGATAAAACTGACTAGTAATTATCGGGGGATATCACAGCTATCAATTTCATACAAAATTTTATCCAATATTCATCTCTCAACGTTAAGTCCATATATAAATGAAATTATTGAGGATCATCAGTGTGGGTTTCGACGTAACAGATCAAATACCGGTCAGATTTTTGCATTCGACAGATATTGGAGAAAAATGGGAGTACGATGAGACAGTACATCAGTTATTCATACCGTAGACTTCAAGAAAGCCTATGATTCAGTTAAGAGGGAAGTGTTGTACAATATTCTAATAGAGTTTGGGATACCCATGAATCTAGTTAGGTTGATTAAAATGTGTTTAAACGAAACGTATAGTAAAGTCCGTGTAGGTAAACATTCGTCTGTTAAATTTCCTATCCAGAATGGTCTAAGACAAGGAGATGCTTTATCGCCACTCCTTTTCAACTTTGCTTTGGAATACGCCATTAGGAAGGTCCAGGGAAACCAGGTGGGCTGAAATTAAACGGGACACATCAGCTGTTGGCCTATGCCGATGATGTGAATCTACTAGGTTATAATGTAGATACCATGAAGAAAAACACACAAACTTTAATTGACGCAAGTAAAGAGGTTGGTCTAGAAGTACACACAGAGAAAACTAAGTATATGTTGCTCTCTCGTCACCAAATGAAAGAAAAAATCATGACATAAAGATAGAAAACAGATGTTTTGAAACTGTGTTATAGTTCAAATATTTGAGAACAACGATAACAGATCGAAACCTGATTCAGGAGGAAATTAAGAAGCGATTGAACTCGGGTAATGCTTGATACCATTCATTCCAGAACCTTTTGTCTTCTCGTCTGCTGTCCAGAGACATAAAAATGAGAATATACAAAACTATATTTTTACCTGTGGTTCTGTATGGGTGTGGAACTCGGTCTCTGGCGTTAAGGGAGGAACATAGACTAAGGATGTATGAGAACATGGAGCTGAGAAGAATATTTGAACCAAGAGGGATGAAATGATAGAAGATCGGAGAAAACTGCATAATTAGGAGCTTCATAACTTGTACTCTTCGCCACGCATAATTTGGTTGATCATGTCAAGGAGGGCTGTTGTGTACACGGTAAAGAACCTTCGGCTTCCATAAAATGTTGGGAAATTCTTGAGTAGTTAAACGAATGGCTGCTTCTCAAGAAGGACTCAGCTCCATGTAGTTAGTTACTTTGCTTGTTCGTTCGTTAGAACGAACGTTGACGCTTTGGGAACAACTGAACTTAAGGTAGCTTAGAAGTAAGCAATATCTCAAGGTTGGATTTATATATATATATATATATATATATATATATGTGTGTGTGTGTGTGTGTGTGTGCGCGCGCGCGCGTGTGCTTGTGTGTGTGTGTGTGTGTGTGTAATTATTTTGTGGCTAATGAGGTCAGCAATCAGTGAGAACATTTGTGCCAACTCTTACTTTCGCTTGAACAGAGCGAGTCACAACCATGCTGCTGGGTTACGAGTAGAATGTAATAACCTATTACAAGAGAGCAGTCTCCTTGTAAAGTGTTGATCATAAAGGGCGAATGAATTATAAAGTAATTTTGTTCGGTTTTAATGACTTCTCTGTAATAAGCCGGTTCAAGGGTTCGGGCTGCATCATTGTTCCAAGATGGACGGAAGCGACCTCGGATTCGGAAATTAGAATGATTCAGACTTTCTGAGGCCTGTCAGTAGTAATCTCTTCACAGCTGATCCGCAATTATTATAATTTGTCTCGGTGTGAAATTTAATGCATTATAGCTGTTCTATGTTTCATTAAATTCTATTTGCGAAATATGAAAATAATAGGCGAAATAAAAGGTCACCTCTGGAGGTTAATGTTCCTTGAAACCTAACACCAAGCTGGGTGGTCTGATGGAAGAGCTATACATTCGTATTGTGGAGATGCGTGTTTCGAATCTGGGCCGTGACTCTAGCTTGAGTGCTTTCGTGCTTTTCCTCAGTCCCTGTGGGACAAATACCTGGATAGTACCTGGATGAGGTAACAACCGACCCCTTTTAAATCCTTTCTATTTCATCAGTCCGACACTCCATAGTCTCGATACTAAAAGCGCCGTTAAATAATACACCAAAAAAATTGACGCCTGACTGTAATGTAAGCCTAAACACCAGACCCATCTCGGTACCATATACTTATAGATTGCAAAAAGGTTCTGACGATGATGTGTAACACTCAGAATCACTGTGTTTAGGGGCTTTGTCCATCGTCCGATATTCTAGAAACTAAAGAAAAAAACGTTTTGGTAACTGGTTCTTTTTCCGTCCTCAGGTAAGGAGGAGACAGTAATTGAGATTATCTGTTTCTAAGGGACCCAACAATGTAAGAGTCTCCTACCTTTCACCTGTGGATGGAAACAGATCCAGTTTCCGAAACATTGTGCTTTGTAGTTTCTAGAATACCGGACGATGGATAAGTACCCAGTAATTCAGAATACCATATTGGTTTAGGCACTATATAACAAGCCGGGAAGTCACGGATTAGATTCCCGATGACTTCACTGGATTTTTTCAAGTGATCTAATCCTTCCAGCCGCATTATGGCTCAGGGGTGGACTCAGCCGCTAACAGAAATGAGTACCAAGAAGTTTCCTGAGGGGTTAAGGTGTGGCCGGCGGGTAAGGCTGACAACCTTACCGCCATCTGTGAACTGGCTATCTGAAAGTGTGGGGGCCTCGACGTCTCAAGCCTGTGGGCCTTCACGGCCTCTTACAAGGATAGCTTTACCTTATATATACGCTTGCCCCTTAGATACGTAATGGAGGTCTGTTAGTAATTCCACGCCATGGGCAGGTTCATTGTTGGTACTTAACGTTGACAAGACAGTCTCGTTGATTTGCATTGCGGGTAAGCAGGCAGGCCCCAATAACTAGGTCCTGTTGATGCTTGTGTCGTTTCATGACCGTGGTGAAAAAAGTAGAGCTATCACTGTAACAGGTCTTGGAGGCCCACAGAGTTGTGAGACGTTGAGGCTCCCACATTTTCGAGACAGTCGGCTCACAGACTGCTGTGAGGTCAGCCTTACGCGCCGAGGCCGTCCTTTATCACCAGAAGATTCCTGGTACTCATTTTTTAGAGGCTGAGTCGACCCCAGGGTCATAGTGCGGTTGGAATGGTTAGGCCAATTGTAAAATCCAATTACCTCATCGTGAATCGAACCCGCCGCCTTTCCTGCTTGTAGCATAGTGTTTCAAACAGCCACGTTACCGCGTCCCCCCCCCCATGACCATGGCAGCGAATTGCCTATCCCATAGAAGTACATTGCTTATCTCAGACTGATATTTGCACGTTTAGATCGTAGTACATGTACGCAGATTTATAGATGCACGAACTGCTCACCCACTATTTGCATTTCCTTAGCATAAAAATATGAAACTCTTAGCGTCGTCTAATATCTCATGGATATTCACGTTAATTGGCAGAATCTTGAGCCTAATCTTCCATTTCAGTAAACACCATTGTTCGAGATGTGTATGCGTGCATCACATAAATTTCTTGTAAACAAGTGTCAGTATGAGAACTCTGTAACAGGTTCTGGGCAGTAAATATTCGACATTACGCTAGAGTCTTAGAAGCCGGTATAGTCTTAGGCTGCAAGTTGCACGCCCGGTGTTCAATTCCTGGCAGGGGCAATAGATTTGGTTTTTCTTCACTGTGTCCACCCAGCCTCCTATACTGACTACTGGGGGCTCGTGCGTCCCTCGCGTATTTCGTTTTCACTTGCGCATGCGCGCTGTGCTCACTACGTCACCCTTCATCTAGATGTCGCCTTCGGCTTGAATCCTCGTGCCCTTGTTTATTACGAGGAAAAGTCAGTAAGTAGGTCACAAATTGATATCGAACCTGGGAAAAACGTTTACTTATCGGCCTATCCTCCTCACAGATATTGATACACTTTTCCCGTCGCTTTATCAGTGCATCGAAACCCGCGGCATAGACTGTTGTTTCAGCCACTTCCGCACCTGGTCGGGCATCATCTGCGACTTTCGAACATCCTTGAGAGAATTTCTCGGCCCAATTGTGAACAGCTTAACACGGTATACACTTTCCACCGTAAACAGGAAACATTTCTGTAAGAATATCCTTTGCAGTGAGTCATTTTGCCCACTAAAAACACAAAATGCAGCGCTGCTCTTCAGCAGAAGATTCCTGTCATTTTGACTACAGGTACCAGCCTCTGAACATGCGCATGCGCGTCTGCTATCTACACTATCATGAAGCTGGACTGTGCTGCTACCCAGTGATCCACATAGAAAATCTACGTATTACGTCCGTTACAACCGTTTTACTTCCATTTATGGCCTATTTACTGGCTCTCCCTCGGACGTGAATTATCAACAGACTTGTACTTCTTACCATTAACTTCATTAATGACATTTGCTGTTTTCTTTATGTCAGCCCTTTATAAATCGAAGATAGTTGTTTGAACTGTAAACTTTAAATAAAACTAATTTAACACGAAGTGCAGGTACATTCATGAAGTGCGTAATAAAGTAATTAGTTTTTCTTCGTAGTGCAAGCACAGCATATTCAGGAGTAAATGTGACATTCTGAAAATTAAATTATCTGTGTGAAAAAGAACTCATAGATTGGCCCAAATGATTTTTGGTATATTTCCAAACGCAGAAACCAGTTTTTAATTCAGTCAAAATTAATATTAATGGGCGTACATATAATTCATTTTTAATCTTGGAATACTTCTAACTTCTTACGTAACACTCAATGCGTTGTTACGTTCATTTGAAAGATTATAAGGCAGATTCCGTCGTATCCATAAACATTCACACTAAGGTCAGCCAATACTCGCGTGATATTCCTTACTTTGTACACCTATAGCCAACTTTCCGTATTTTCTTTATGTTCTTAAATTTATCTTGGTGAATTATATAAAGTGCGTAATCGAATATGTGGAACTTATTTATTTATGCTAATGCATAAAGAACGAGTACTTAAAGTAACATGTTCCCGCCTTCATTTATTTGTAGTTGGGTCGTGCCATAGCTCAGGCGGTTAGTCGCCGGCTCCCCACACCGGCGGCCCGGGTTCGAGCCCAGGTCAAGTCATGTGGGATTTATGGTGGACGAAGTGGTACTGGGGCAGGTTTTCTCCGAGTACTTCGGTTTCCCCTGCCATTCCCCTCATTCCATTAACTTATGCACGTTCATCATCTGTCATCTGGGACTGGTACAGTAGGCCAATTAGTGGCCTACATACAAAGTGGACTCAGTTTCATTTCACCCGAAGAAAGTAAAAAACACTGTTTGTAGTTCGCTTAACACGTCAGTAACTCAGGCTATGCAAATGTCCCAGAATGAAAGGTCAGTATTCTGAACGGTTTCCGAGATAGAGCTGTTTCATTGTACAGTTGCAAAATTGTTGATAAGAATTACGTAGTGTTTCTAATACCAGTACATATTGTTCAAGTAACAAAGTTGGTACAGTTTACCTAGTATAATACAGTTCCGAAATTTCCACCGTCAGCGTCAGTGCACTTTTGAAGCTCGTGTGAGGACATGGCGCTCGTCTGTACAGTGTGCACTGTGCTGTACCTTTCGGAATAGGACGCATGTACATATACGCTTTTTTTTATTGGAATGACAAGTCCTATGACCTCCAAGAATATTGACCTTTCCTCCTGGCAAACCTGTATAGTGTCAGATGGTGGATAATAGTGAACAGTGATTTGGAATGATGTGCAAGGAAACGAACGTGGCATAATACGAGTATAAGGCGCTGGCCCGAGATTTGTCTCGGAAGGGACTGAGGACAATTACGAAAGCAGTAAATAATGTCCCGGCCGATATTCGAACCGAACACGTTCCGAATACGGTGCCGTTCGAGTCAACTTGTTCCTGACGAATGAATGTATGATCGGGGAGAGGAATAACACATTTTATGATGACGGTAAATACCTGTGTTACTGTTACGTGGAGACGTGTTGTCCTGAGAATTGTCTGCGTTTTAGTTTCATTTCACACAGCAGCTACTTTATGTGCGATATACTCCCTTCCGTAATATAAACGGGGCACATAGCTCGCACTTTTGTTTAGCTTTGGCGTTTGCTACATCCGTTTATAAATGAGCCAAAATATTTTGCATCTACGACTCGTGACGTATTTAACCAGAAGCAGTAAATGAGTTTCAGAATAAAAGGAATACAAGAAAAAAAAGCGTGTAGCCATATAACTGGTCTTGAGTTGATTTGGGGG
Source organism: Cryptotermes secundus (assembly GCF_002891405.2). NCBI lineage: Eukaryota > Metazoa > Arthropoda > Insecta > Blattodea > Kalotermitidae > Cryptotermes > Cryptotermes secundus. Next base: position 166,150 of record NW_019725414.1, on the reverse strand, counting down.
GAGAAATACGAGGTGTGAAGCAACCGGTTACGGGCTGCGTGGGGGTCTCGCTCTAAGTACGTAAACCTCGGCTTTTCAGTTGGCTCCAATCCCTTCAACAGATAGGTTCTGTGACACTACACACCGACATCCCGCTGGTATATCCTCTTCAAAACGCTCTGCACCGCGTTCTCCTTCTCTTGAGACTGCATTAAGCAGAGCTGGATCAATGAAGTTGATGAAGGCGATGGGGGAGAAGACTTCTGTAGTACCGCATAAACGTGCGACGGGAACTTCAGGTGTAGGAGATAGCGGTAGCAGATGGTTTATCTTTCCGAGCGTTAATCGGCAGTTGCAGAGTTAGACCCTTGATATTCACTACGTATTTTGTTGTGAAATCTCTGAAAGTGATATATTGTTCTGTGCTTTAGAAGTGAATATGTGGATGAGTGAATGTCAATGTGTACTTTCCAAGTTGTGGGCCATATGATCTTTACACACATAACATGGCGGTTCGCTGGTAGGCTTTTTACGAGTTGTGCATTAGTTATCCGAGCTTGTTTTTCGGTGTAAGCGGATCTTCTAATGAAATCGTCGGTGATTGGAGAGACCACCACTGCCATCACACCTGTCGTGCTAGGTGCTGCAGAAGGAACCCGTGCAGCTGTTACAGTCATTGGTACCTGCCTCAACGCTACAGAACTGTGGCTGTATTCAATTACAGGCGTTTAGTGACGTCGAGATCACGTACTCCTAGCCTGCGCGAATCACATCAAACTTACATATTCGCCTTGCGTTTGCAGTCTTAAGGACGCTGCTTGCCCTACTGCGTGCCATTGGCTTTCTGGAAGCGGTAGTTGCTAAAGTGCGTTAATTCACTCGTCGAATAGTGAACAATAAAAGTGATTCAGTAAATGTATGTGCAATGTAGTTCAGTACTGTGGCAGTCGTCCTTGTGACTCAAGAAACCGTACATAGCGTTTGGATGATAGGTGATTTGATTGTGACTCTTTTATCTAATGACTGGTTTGTGAAGTGGGTTTTACATTTATTTTGCTTCTACATGCACTGTACCTTAGAAGCAATTGCTCTTCTGTGTATGATTTGAGAAGGTGTTCGCGTTTTTATGGATGGTATGGCCCCACGTACAGATGTAACAAACAATAATGACGTTTGGACCCAACCAGGAATCCAGTGGAGTTGTAGTAATGTAGACGGCAATGCTCTTTTCGGTATTCCGAGTGCTTTGACAGCCATCGAGGGTACAAGCAACAGTTCCTCGTCATTCACCGTCAGCAGTACGAAGATAGCACCGACATCTTCAAGCCAGAAGCACGTCGCGGTTGNAATTTAAGGTAGGTTTTAGATTTTCTGAACAAATTTAACGGTATAGCGGCTGGCTACGGGCTGGACGATCTAGGGGCCGGAGTTCGAGTGCCGGTAGCGGCAGAATTTTTATTCTCTCCACATCGTTCAGACCGGTTATGAGGCCCTCCCATCCTCCTGTCTCTTGGATACCGGGGATAAAGCGGCCGGGACGTGAAAGTGACCACTCGGCTCCAACTGGTGCCGTGGTCAAGAATCCGTGGATCTATACTCCGCTTATTGATACGTCTTCATGGCGTAGTGCTTGATTAGTTAAGCAGAGGGACAACTTTACCTTTCTAGATTTTTCTTGTACCTGCTAAGTTCTAAGCCGAAATCAGCTGTCAAGCAATTAAACTAGTACATCCTTCTGATGTATGTAGAATGGAACAAGTGTTGGAATGGCCCTGGAGTAACATTATAAAACTCAGTAAACGTAGGATAATGTTCAGAGTTTCAAAAATAAAATATCTTTCTGTTTCGGAACCAGAGGATCTTGTGTTCCGGAACTTCCATCGAGCTAACGAGACTCCTTATACAAGATAATTACCGTCGAACACAATTAATAAGCGTATTCCAGGTTATACGAAATGATATTTACTTCAATTTCTAGTAAACATCCCTTGAAATATTTTCTGTATCTAGTAATACCAGTGAATGAGAACATATTCAGTATAAAGAAAGCAGTCTTCTGGGATGTGGCACCGTGTAGATGTGGTGTTAACCGACGTTTCGGAGGAACGTATCGCTTCCATCTTCAGGGTAGGAGGAAAAATAAGAAATCCGCAAGCGAAGAGACCGTGAGAATCGGCTTGTATCGGCTTGTCACCTCCGCAGATAGCGGGCCTCCTAAAAGGCATGGTCAGATGCTGCATAATAGAGCGTGTGTTAATGAAAGTTAATCTCGAAATTTTGCGTCCCTCGTTGCAACATCCGCGTAGGTGACTTGACTGCATATCTGAACTATACTCGCAGCTTTATCAGATCTTTACACCTCTCGCTCTTTTCGGAATTCCACTTTCTCCCCATTGTAACAGCGCATTTCAGGGGATCATTCATTAAACTTCAAAAATCAAAAAGAATGTTTCCGTTTTATTCTGTAGATTTTAAAATGTTTTCTCGCCGTTTGTAATTACGTCATTCTGCTCGTTTCGTGTGTACACGTACTGTCTTTCTCTGTGCTTTAATTAGGCCAGAGTCACGGTCAGAAGACATGAAGTTGCCCTGCTATTAAATATGTGTGTCGAACAATACTAGAACGTTCACCGTCTACTCTGGTTATGAAGAAGAAACGGCTTGAGCACAATACTCGTATACGTTATTTTGTGTGGCACTTGGTCCACAAACTCGTTTAGACAAGGCATTTCGTTTACCCCTCACTTTCCCTGCTGTTCAGGGCGCACGTACTTATATCCTGAACCATCACTCATTACAAGGATCTCAGTGTCGAAGCACCAAAGGTCACGCTTAGAAAAGGCTGCAGTAGTCCCTATGAATGCTTGTTAAAATTCGATGCACTCAGTCGGTATTGCCATTAGGCTGCGGACTGGACGACCAAGGAGTCGAGGTTCTATTCCCAGTGGGGCCAAGAGATTTTTCTCTTCCCCATGACGAGGCCAACTCTAGGGCCCACCCCGCCTCTTGTACAGTGGGTGCAGGAGGCTGTTTCCCTGGGAATAAAGCGGAAGGGGCGTGAAACTGACCGGTCACCTCAATCTACTGCCGAGGTTTAGAATGGTACAGCTATTCTTCCACTCCCCACATGTGTTCACGGCGTGGTTCTTTAAGCCCTAGAGTAGCACTGCTTTTACAGCTGTTGTAGCTGTATTATTCTCTGTACTTAACATGCCCATGGCTGCTTTAGGTACTCAGAAATGCAATATCCTCACGTTTTCTGCTGATAATTTTTTCCTTAGTTTTCTAAACCGTCTATCTTCATCTGTAAACTCTTCCTGGGGGTAACGTTTGCGGTCGGCGCGTAAAGCTGGCAACTCACCGCCATCTGTTAACCGATTGTCTACAGAAAATATGGGAGCCTCGACGTCTCACAACCCTATGGGCCTCCATGGCATGTTACATGGATAGCTTTACCATTACCTATATTCGTCGGTAACTTATCAGAGACTGCCTAAGTGTAAGTTTTGGCACTCCAAATGAAGTAATGGTTAAACATACAGCTGTGGTGCTCGATACCTTGATGTGTGTTTCCTTCTTGCTTCCTTGTGCTCGGTCTTGTACAGGGCTCAAAATGCCGAGGACTTCCAAAAAAAGAAAACACAGTTTTAATCCTTGTAACCGAAACATGTCAAGACTTAATTCTTGACGAAGAAGTAAATGCACTTTTCCTCATATTATTTACCAGTTCCTGCTCATGGGTACAGCGCGGCCACGTCTTGTCGGATTTCATATATTTTGTAAAAACTGTAGTTTCACATAACACTAAATTGAATTGCATTTGTGCATAAGGTGTTGAAGCAGGGTTTCGGTTTCTGCTGTGGGAAGTATGGAGTGCTCACACAGATGCAACGACTCCTTCATAGTATTCTCGTTACTCGAAGACGTGGGGTTTCGGAATGAGATTCATGGTTTTCTTGTGACATTCGATAGTTTTGTATTCATTGGAGTTGAAGTGAAGTGTTCGTAGTTCGAAGAGGTCCTGACATATCGAAGAAACACCACCTCCATCTTCAGGTTCGAAGAGAAATCAAAGTAAAAAATCAGGAGAAAGCAAGCGGAGATGATTTCTTGCTTACTCTTTGGTCCTGAGGATGGAGGCGGTGTTCCTCCAAGATATCGGACTATCTTCGACCTACGCACTTTACAGCAAGAAATTCCTACCCTTCATAGTCAGCACCATGAGAAGCTCAAAACCAACAGTAAACCTTAAGTATGTAAGCCTATTTAGAATTGTGATGGCCCACACAGATCCATAAGTTAGGGAAAAGGATTCAGTTAATATTGTGGCATGTAAGACCTGTTGTTAGGCAGCGACCGCGAAATAGTTGACTGTACAGCGGCCCGCAAACAACAGGAATGATGTTTCCTGCGTGGTCCGCTAAATAACAATTGAACACAACATAGCGGTGTTTTCTGTGCGGTCCTTGCCGATATGTATTAAACAGGACAGAGTTAGCTCAGTCATAAGAGTAGGAGGTTGGTGTGAGATGGTCTTCAGCCTAGAAGAGTCAGTCAGTCAGTCAGTGGAGTGAGTTAGGTAGAGAACTGGTCCGGTTCAGCTGTTGCTGTGAGAAGCTGGTAGCTGAGGTCGGGGACGGTTCGGGAACCTAGAGTGAGGGGAACGTTTTCCGTTCGAAACCGCTACCTAGCAACGGCTAGTGAAGACGTGACTGTAGACACCAGTGTTGTGTGTATTATAGTAAATTGTAAAGTGTAATGGCCCGCTGTATCAAAGAGTTCGGTAAATCCTATTACCAATCCAAAGCCCGTCTTTAGTCACATACAGTATAGTATTGTTTCCCATAGGCCATTAGTACTGAGTTCCACAAGAATGTACAGCAAATTACATGCTTTCCTCTTAACCGGACTGCCAGCATACTTATTTTACCGTAAGATATATTGTAAGCTTTCCGCTTTTGAAGGCTGGGAAGAAAATTGGGCTGTGACAGGGACTTAAACTCTAGCCTGTACACAGCAGCCTCACTGTATTTTGCGCACAGTATTTACAGCGTGGAAGTATAATTATTTGTAAATTTATAACGTTGCTTCGTCCCCAGACATTTTCAGTACACCTCATATAGTGATCCTCTCAGATCAGCTCTAAATAGCCGCATCAGTTGATATAAAATCAAGTTTTAGTAGCCGAGTAGTGGTTACTGACGGAAATTGTGGACTGAGTGATGGCTGAGATGTGAGATGGCAAGGAAGGTGCCCAAGATATTCAGTAAATACCAATTTTAAAGTACTATCCCAGCATGTCAGACGGCACTCAAGAACGTCCGGCAGTATGCGTAATATCATAACAGTCCATTAGAATACTGTAAAGAGATAGGATAAGATGTTGAAATTTTTGTTTACCTGTTAGCTGGAAAGTGAATAGCTGCACGCCCTAATCTTGGGCAGCAGCCAGAGTAACTATTGGCCGAATCTATTAAAATCGCTACATGTGACGTCTGCCGCATGCCCATAATAATATCAGTGGATTGAGGTGGATAGTATCGACTCTAGGCTATGTGACGTCATGTATGAGTTCTGTTGGGGCCAGAATTAGGCTATAGTGTCGGGCTTCGATGGCTCTGTCGGTATAGCGATGGGCTACATGCCGGACGGTCGGATTCGATTCCCGGTAGGCTCAAGACTTTGTTCTGTACTCCACAGTGTCTAGAACGGCTCAGGAGCCTTTCCGGCCTCCTACCTAATAGGTACCGAAGGCCTTTTCCCTGAGGGTAAAGTGGCAGGGGCGTGAAGCTGACCACTCATCTCCATCTAGTACCGAGGTCAAGAATTATGGGGCTATACTCCCACTTCCTTATACGTCTTCATTGCGTTGGTGGTTAATTAATCCCAGGAACAAGTTTACGTTTTTCGTGGCTTCGATTCACGTTGGAGGCAGAGCATCTTCTCTGCGTCACTGCGTCCAAATCGGTTTTGTGGCCCATCCCTCACATATATAGCAAGGACTGTTTCATCGGGGGCAAAACGGCCGGATCGTGAAGCTGACCTCTCATCTGAAAGTTGTGTTGAAATTGAGAATGAATGGAGCTAAAACCGCCACCCATACGTCTTTCGTATCATTGTACCTCAGGAGGTTTAACGTGGGTTTTGTATTTTTGTAGGTGAGCTAATATGCCTATCAGCAACGCTGAAATTCCGTACATAAGAAATGTAAAGTCTCTGTGCTTAATTCTTTAAGCACCGCGCCATTAGATGGAGGTGAGTGGTCAACTTTACGTCTTGGCCTCCTTTACCCCCAGGGAAAGAGTCCTAACTACTAATTGGGTTAGTCCCAGATCTAGTCTGGACGCTGTGGAGTAGTGAAAATGTTTCCTCCTGCCGGAAAAGGAACCCCGGATATTCAGTCCCATAGCCTGTCGCCGTTTCTATTGAGGTGGTTAATTCTTAAATATTGCTAAGATGTTTGTGTCCATGAAATACAGCGGATGGCATGTAGCCATTACTTTCAAGATTGCGATTATCCACACTTGGACCAGAACAGATGTTATGAGCTCGACGAAGGACTTGATACGTCAGAATTGCCTGTTACGTATGTCGCCAAACAAGCCTATATATATATGCTTATTTCAAATGATACCAGTATTTATTTGCGGATCCTATTTCAAGGTTCAAATATCCGATAATGCAGTTAACGTCTACTTGCTAATGAAGCAAATCACATTTGCAGTGGTAAGAAGGTGCATCTATGTTTTTGTAGATAATCGTTATGTTTTTTTGCCGTACTTTGCAGTAGAAAAGAAGACATTTAATATTTTTTGTAGAATTAAATGTTCGGAATATAGAATAATGAAGTTTGGTAAACGGTAAAAGATCCTGCCGTCTGTGTAAAAATGATTACGAAACTGAAAAAGATGCCAGGGCCCAGCAGGAGGGCTGTAGAGCCATTAATGAATCAGTGAATGAATGAAAATGAAGAGGTAAAGTTGTCCCTGTGCTTAACTAAGTAAGCACTACGCATTGAAGACGTATGGGGGAGTTGATGTATAGACCCACGTTTTCTTGAGCTCGGCACTAGTTGGAGGTGAGTGGTCAGCGTCACGCCCCAGCCGCCTTAATCCCTGGGAAAGCCCCTGCACCCAATGACTAGGAGGCTGGGTGAGCCCCACAGCCCGTCTGGACGGCGTGGAGAAGAGAAAATTCTTGACCCTACCGGAACTCGAACTCCGACCCCTTGGCCGTCCAGCTTGTAGCCAGACCCTATACCGACTACGCTATCCCGGCTCACAGTGAAGTTGGATGTAAAATAATTTGTGACGTTTTCGCCAGATTTATAAGTGAGTGAATAGATTAAAGTCACTTCGTGTATGTAAGTCCATCTTCTGTGCGAATCAGAGCACATTGTACCTTGCTTAGGTAATCTTACGGTAGAAACGTTCTGTGTATGTTTGATTTTACCATCCGAAGAGAGTCGAAAATAGATGCTGGTGAAAGATGACGTAACAGTCTACATCTCCGCCTGGTGATGATGCGTAGTTTTTTCCCGTAGTAAATGTAACGTAAATTTCCCTTTTGCTTAATTAATCACCGTGGCATGAAGACGTGGGGAAAGCGTATAGATGAGTGCTCAGCTTACCTTTAGGAAAGAGCCTCCGGTACCCATTAGAGAGGTGTCTGTCTGGGCCTCAGCCGCTTACTGGATTGCCTCTGCCGAGAATCAGACCCCGATACCTTGGCCATACAGCCCGTAACCATTCGTTGTACCGACTCAATCATCTGCCTCTTCCTTCCCGGAGTGTGGATGTACTCGTATAATGATTGTGCAGTAAATAGTGGTACTGTGTGAGTTTGTAGTGTCCATAGGAAATATAGGGGTGATCCGTTTTATATGGCACAAAAAGAAACGAAAACGTTGCAGAAAATCCAGTTTATTGTGTGGTATGGAAATATGTTGAGGTACCGTCTTTGACACCTAGTGTATGAAACGTTTCTCTCAGCTGACAAGCGGCGCGGTAACTTCGATGGACTCTGAATCATGACTTGCCGAATGTCGTCCTCCCTGTTTATGTCACCCACTCTTCCGCCCGTGTGGGGCATAGTCAGGCCATTTTCTAGCAACATTGTGTCATTTCACAATTTCCCCATGTGAAGGGACCTGGTGACAATTGTACTGGCGTCGGAAAGTTAGCTGGGTCCTTGTAACACTCGAAATTTTCGCATAACATACGACGCACTCTGGTCTCTGTTGCGGCGTGACCGCCATGTTTGTCTCTCATGCGCTAGCGCCGCCACGCGGCCACTCGCTTCAACCGCCTGTTTAACCCACCATTCCCACTATACGGTCATCCTTCCCGCTCATGTTCAAACAAACTGCTCAGAGATATGTATACATTAACTTCTTGTATACAACGGTTTGGATTTCTAACCCGTTAAGAAGGGCGAAATCCATTTTATGCTGATATTTAGATTCGTGTTGTCAGCGTCCTCTTGCATTGCGTAGCTCTGACTTTGCGTTTTGCTTTTATGCCGTCCATGTGCAACATCGTTTTCTCCTTATTGTCACACTACATGTTTCGGCGTAACTTGCCATCATCAGGTATATAAACTGTTGTGATGAAGGAATCTGCTACTCTGCTTTTCTTATGTAGTTGCCTCAGATTACTTCTGGTTATGTGGGGTATCCAGCAAAAAGCATGCCATTCAAGGACACCAAATTAAACAACTGGCTCATGTGGGGCACACGATAACGTAGTTGGTTGAGGCACTATGCTACAAGCCGGAAGGTCGCGGTTTCGATTCCCGATGAGGTCATTGGCTCTTTCAATTGACCTAACCCTTCCAGCCGCACTCTGGTCCGATGGTCTACTTTGTCTTAACAGAAATGAGTACTAGGAATCTTGCTGGCGGTAAAGTGCGGCCGGCGCGTGAGGCTTATAACCTCACCGCCATCTGTGAGCCGATTGTCAAAATGTGGGAGCCTCGATGTCTGAAATCCCTGTGGTCTTCCACTGCCTGTTACAAGGATCACTTCACTTTATTTTTACCTTTTTTACAGCAAAGGTGGGTTAATGTTGAAATTACTCTAAAAAGGGACTTCATAGTCATATTGAATGAAGTACCATCAGCTCTTCTCTATTGTAGCAATTGAAAGAAATGTTCGAGGAACCAAGAAACAAAAGTGTCAGAATTACAACCTTGGATCTTTATCCGCAGATAGGGACTAGCTCTATTTATTGGGCCCTACTAGTTGGTTTTACCTTAAGACTGAGATAGAAACCAGTTTCCAAAACGTTGTGTTTTGAAATATAAACAGAACGATGTTTTTAGATAGAAACAGGACTAGGATACGTCCAGAAACATAATAATTGTATAGAATCTTCTTGCAAAAGATTGGCATATCAGGAAAATATAAGAAAAGTTTCCAGCTGCCTTTGACTGTGTGTTATGTGGAGCTAAGCAATTCAAGGAATGTGGTATTTTGTCATCACTAAATCCAAATACAGTAAGAACTCTAGACGTACCAGTAGCTTACCCTGTTGAGAAGTTCTGTTGTGGTGGCAGTGTCAGCATAGCTAAGTCATGAAAGAATGACTACTGCTAAACAGTCTGTCGGATGTATATGCTGAATTTGAGTCGCATCTTAGTGTAAAGATTGGGTTCTCGAAATTAAAATCTTTGTGCTAGCTATAGCTAGCGGAACTCGTAGCGTCTGTACGTGTGTTCCTCATCAGAATGTCAGACTGACTAACTTGGTGACAAATCGCAATCCGCAGCTGTCTCCTGCTTGCCAGTGATGACGTGCATGTGGGTACATTGCGTTGGGGATCAGATAAATTTCCTTTAAAATTTACTGGAATTGAATGTTATTTACGTAACATGATCCTTTGAAGCAGTGGAATTTCGCATCTATTAACACTTGAAACCAACAACTGTGGTTATGAAGAGCTCTGTCTTGTGGGATATACTGCTGTATGGTCCTTTAGAAGTCAACCGACGTGCCGTAGGAACGTGTTGCCTCCATCTTAAAGGTCCAAGAATAAGCCAAACAGGAAAGCAGCAGAAAGCAGTCAGAACAGGATCGCGAAGATGGCGACGTGTTGTCTGAAGCGTCTTTGACTTCAATGGGGTACATATCCCAGAAGGTACGACTCCTCACTGATACTGCAAATGTGACATTTATTACAGTTTTGTTCGTGTTCAGCAAGCGCTTTATTTGAAAGAATTGAAATCTGACTTCTAGATGGTGTAGTCACCGTGCTGTGTGATTTTGCTGAAAATTGTTCCATATATCACGAAATATGACAGGAATTCCGTTGGAGTAGAGCTCAAGAAATTCTTAACCCCCTTTGCTATATATTTCTGAGTATCACCCACAGGTAAATTTCTCACACACCAGTTTAATAATTTCTCTTACACACGTAACTGCTGTTTATCACCTCATAAATAATTAATTTTCTTAAATAAACTACTCCCGTTGTTCAGCAGTACAGAAAAAAACTTCTAAAATTGTACGTAAGTTGAAGAAATGGGACCTCGGCTGAATGGCATTCCTTTGAACCTTTACATTGCGAGAGTGCCCGTGACGCCCCAGGAAGACTGTTAAAAGACTGACATCACGGGGGAGATGAGCGCCAGCTGCATTGATCAGGTCATGACTCCAGTTGGGCACAAACCAACATATAGAACATGAACTTTGATCTCGTCGCTGAACTAGAATTCATAGAAGAAGAAAGACTTGTATTTAAGTTCAACAGGTACACATATACATACATTAAACTCTTATGGATGTATAGGAGATACTTAAAACTGGTACAAAATGGACAGAAATTGTACAGATTGTTCGTTCTTTTATTCTGAAATCCCTAAAAAAAAGTTTGGATTAAATTAACTAACCCGTTTAAAAGTTACTTCTCTTTTAATTTTCACGAAATTTACAAATGATCTTAAGAAAGTTCGTCGCCTCGTACATTATAGTAGGCGAAAAACATGTAAAAAATAGTAACATGAGTTTCAAAACTTTTACGCTTATAATTTCAGCCTTTACGAATAATATTGCAGCATTAGATTTCTATTAACTGAACCGTTTAGGAGGAATTAATAATAATTTATTGAAACTTTGACTTTTACTCGATTTGCAAGCTGTTCACTGTAGAAGTTCGGCAACGTTGGAAACAGTTAACTGAGTACCAAGTCTTCTCATATGTACTTTTAGTTACTATTCTTCTTTTCCAACGATAAGTTGCTTTTGGCATCGTGATATGTGAAAAACAGAATGCAACAAAGAGAAATGTAGCTAAAGATTAACCCACAACCGTACAATGCGTCAACTGATGCTTCGGTTGTGGCGTTGGTCCGCTCATGTGGGACCACTGAACTGTGCAAGGCAGCCAACTTCTGGAAAACTGCAGTGTTGTCAAGTTTAATTCTTCTCAAATAGTATTTCAGTAATCGAAATGAGTAAAATTAATAGTTTTCATAAATATAATAAATAGCAACCATTTTATTTATAGTAAAACGTGATTTACTTTGTATAAAATATACTTTAATTTAAATTCAACCAGGTTTTTATGTTCAGTTGAGAGAATATTCACTCTAGAAGTGTTGCTGCAATGAGTGATAAATGTAGCCAAAAAGTGATAAAATAAAAAATTCTCCCACGTTAAAGTTTAGGGCTCAAACTATCTCTTACGTCGCCTGTGTGCAGATATTTGATAAACTGGAATTTAAGTTGTTTCATCTAAGATTATATCTCCTATAGATACTTAAGCCTCATGCTTCGGAAAAAGAAGTTCGGCCTCACCAGTTTCCGGAATTCCATATAAACAGAGCTGCTATACACCATGACTCTTGATGGCACTTAATTTTCTGTGGTGAGTGTATGTCAGTGAATGAGAACTCAGTGGAAGTGTCAGTGAGTTTTCTCCACTATCGTGGTCTGTCGCCGTCCCCCCATTTGTACGTGTATGATAAGCAGCCAGACACACTGAGCACTCCTTTGTCAGAGGCTGTGATGAAAGTTGAACCGAGAACACAACTGGTCGAACGTGTATTTTAACATTGCCGACACAGTTAACAATCGAGTAGCCGAAACACAATAGAAAGTAATAAATTATTTTGGGTTTGAGGTTCGTTCCTACGGCGATGATTGTGGAAGAGCTTCCCATATGCTATTTTTTTTGTCTGGGTTTTTTTTTTTCTTTCTTGTTCGATATGTCCCTCAGTACCTGGAGATGTGCTCAAGTTACTGGGAGAAGGTGGTTTGAAAACACTGACAAAACTAATGAACACCATATATGAAAGTGGAGAGTGGCCCAAGGACTTTACAGAAGTTACAGTGATTGCCTTAAAGAAAAAGACAAAAGGTACAAAATGCAGCGACCATCGCACAATAAGCCTTATTGCACATACAGCAAAGATAATAGCAAAGATACTTAAAAGAAGAATTGAAAGGAAATGAGAGGATGTACTTGGAGAAGATCAGTTTGAATTTAGAAGAGGAAAGGGATGCAATTGGGATGATGAGAATTAGAGAATTATAGCGGAACGAACTTTGGAGATAGATGAAGAACTGTGTGTTTGCTTCATAGACTGGCAGAAGGCATTTGACCGGGTAAACTGGACCAAATTAATGCAGATCCTAAAAGAAACAGGTATCGATTGGCATGAAAGAAGATTGATTAGCAAATTGTACATGGATCAGAAAGTTAGAGTACGACTGGACAGGGGGGAGACAGGAAGTGTGCAGATTGGAAGAGGAGTTCGACAAGGATGCTGTTTATCACCAATTCTGTTCAACTTGTACAGCGAATGCCTTACCAAGGAAGCTCTGGATGGGCTCGGTGACTTCAAAGTAGGAGGGCAAATTATTCAATCTGTGAAATATGCAGATGACCTTGTGTTAATGGCTAAGGAAGAAACTGTGCTACAGGGCATGATTGATAGACTAATTGAAATTGGAAGGTGCTATGGCATGGAAATGAATGTGGAGAAAACAAAAGTAATGAAAATTTCGAGACAACCAACCCCAGTCACAATAAAGATAGACCAAAAACAAGTGGAGAATGTGAAATGTTTTAAATATTTGGGTAGCTTGTTAACAGATGATGGAAGGTGTACTTGTGAAATTAAATCCAGGATTGCCATGGCAAAAGCTGCATTTAGCAAGAAGAAGAATCTTTTTACCAGCAAATTGGACTTAAATTTGAGGAAGAAACTAGTGAAATGCTACATTTGGAGCATAGCTCTGTATGGGGCTGAAACATGGACACTTAGGGCAGTAGATCAGAAACATCTGGAAAGTTTCGAAATGTGGTGTTGGAGAAGGCTGGAGAAGATCAGTTTGACCGATTATGTGAGAAACGAAGAAGTGTTAATTAGAGTGAGTGAGCAGAGGAATATCCTACACGAAATAAGAAAACGGAAGGCTAATTGGATTGGTCATGTTTTATGCAGAAACTGCCTTCTAAAAGACGTTATCGAAGGAAAGATAGAGGGGCGGATAGAAGTGACAAGAAGACGAGGAAGAAGACGTAAGAAGATGCTGGATGAACTTGGGGACAGAAGAGGATACTGTCATTTGAAGGAGAAAACTCTAGATCGCATTAAGTGGAGGAATTGTTTTGGAAGAGACTGTGGACCTGTCGTCTTGACAGATTACTGATGATGATGATGTCCCTCCGAAAAGTTAGGCTCTCTCCGAACTGCACAGCATTATAGCACATGCGACCGTACTCTTTTTATTACTGATGTTCGTGTTTACACGTATGAATAATTCACAGTATTACCAGTATGTCGATGTTAGTAACTTTTAGAGCTTGCGCTGTTAGAGATGCAGTAAATGGTAAATAATGGCCCAGAATTATCTGTTTTATAGCTTATGCATGTTCATGATTTTATTACAACACATCACATGGGCTGTCCCATGATATTTTGCTGTGTATTAGACCGCAACTTCTTGTATATGTATATGTATTTGTAAAGGTAAAAAGGATGAAGTTGTCCCTGTGATTAACTAGTTAAGCTCTACGCCATGTGAAGGCTTGTGGGAGAGTGGGTGTATAGATCCATATTTTCTTGACGTAAGCACTGGTTGGAGGTGAGTGGTCACTTCACGCCCCTGTCACTTTACCCTCCGGGGAAAGAGCCCCCGGTACCCGTCAGAGGAAGCTAGGTGGCTCCAGAGCCGATCTGGACGACGTGGATAAGAGAAAATTCTTGACCCTGCCGGGACTCGAACTCCGACCCGTCGGTCGTACAGCGCGTAGCTAGTCGCTATACCGACTACGGTACTCCGTCTTTAGGGAAAAATTTATTTTGTGAGAAATTTAAGATGAAAAGTTACGTCAGGTGACACAGAAACCAGAACCAATCTCTCTGAATGTGGTCACTTAATCAACTTTCAGACAGCATAATGAGATCTGTAGCTTGCAAAGAATAAAAGTTACGATAATTGTTAGTGGGGACGGCTGGCCAAAAAAAAAATCAATTTTATTATTTTCGTGCCGCTGTTTTACGAAAATTGCAAGACACGGGCTGTTGAAATGTTGCAAGAATGTTATTTTTCATGGAGTCTACAAACTCACCAACTTTCACTGAAATCGGAGATGGAGTTGAAATTGCGCTTTCGTCTTATGGCTTAGCGTGGAATTACTCTAAAGTGGATTATAAAGAAATAGGACGTGGGCTGTATTAATCAGACCTACAAAAGGGAAAATAGGTTATGGATTCGTACAGTCCTGTAAATATTTAAATTCTTGAACGTAATTGTGTCGGGTGTCTTATCTTTTATCAGTTCCTGAATAAGCCCGTATTGACAGGTTCAGTTTACTTCTTATCTTCAATACTGATAAAGAATGGTGACTAAAAAAATAAAAAGAAACAGTTCAGATATCTGGGAACGAATATAACAATTCAAAACCTGATTCATGAGGAAATTAGGAGGAGATTGAACTCGGGTAATGCTTGCTACCATTCAGTTCAGAAGCTTTTGTATTCTCGTCTGCTGTCCAAAAACATAAACATTAGAATATACAAAACTATAATTTTGCCTGTGATTCTGTATGGGTGTGAAACTTGGTCTCTGACGTTAAGGGAGGGTGTTTGAGAATAGGGTTTTGAGAAGAATATTTAGAGCGAAGATAGTTGAAGTGACAGGAAGTTGGAGAAAACTGCATAGAGGAGCTTCATAACTTGTACTCTTCTCCAAGTATAATTAGAATGATGAAGTCAATGAGGATGAGATGGGCAGGATATGTAGCACGAATGGGGGGAGCAAAGGAATGAATATAAGATATTGGTGGGAAAACCAGAAGGAAAGAGACCACTGGGAAGACCAAGGCGTAGGTGGGTAAACAATATTAGAATGGATCTTAGAGAGATAGGAGAGCGGCCTCCGTAGTCTAGGGGTAACGTTCCCACCTCGTGACTGAAGGTACGCGGGTTCAAACCCGGCGGAGGTCGTGGAATTTTTAAGGGTAGAAAAATTCAGGGAACAAGTCCTCCGGGAGGGACTTTAAGCCGTGGGTCCCGTGTCGTAGCTTTACGGCACGTAAAAGAACCTCATGTCCCAAGGGGACCTCTGAGCGAAATTCAGGACATTTCCCGCCCAACAGTAGTTTCTAACGCCTCTGGTAGATGGGGGAAGCATCGAGATATCGCTGGCTGAGTCGGGACTGATGGCAGGCACCAGTACCGGTAGGGAATAGAGACTGGTAGAATATCACGCACAATGGACCCTTATCTCGTCTAAGTGCATGGGGAAACCCACCCTCTCCAATAATAACAACAACAACAACAACAACTTAGAGAGATAGTATGTGATGGTACGGATTGGATTGATCTGGTTCAAGATAGCGACCAGTGGAGTGCTCTTGTGAACAGGTGATGAACCTTCGGGTTCCATAAAATGCTGGGAAATTCTTGAGTAGCTGCAGATTTGGCGGCTCCTTAAGAAGGGCTGGTTGGGCTTTTGAAAATATCGGTGCAGTGAACTGATAATACGTGTATTAGTGCTTTCTCATTAGGGGCAAATTCGTTGTCATAACTAAGTCCATGGTGGTCATATTTAGGTGCCAGGTTTACTATAAATTATTGACCCAGATGTATTCTCGTGTTTATGTCCCATGCTGATGGAATAATTTCCTGTAGCCCAGAACATATAGGTACCAGTGTGAATACTATTCTGAAAGTTCCGAAACACCCAACGTTTCTAATGTTAATAGGATCTGAATGTTCGTGATAGTGCATTAGTACAGTGATTGACTTTTCGGACATTATCTGTTGCCCTGTTTTTTATTTAAAACATCGCTCCGGAGACGCCTCAGTTGAGCATGCTTTTTACTTGAGAACAGACATAGGCCGGTCTCCGAAACATTGTTCCGATTAAGGACGATCAGTAATGTTCAAAAGTCAATCATTGTTTTTTGTGTTCTATCTGAGGCTCTCATAATCGTAGCTATGAACTGTCCAGCCTTCCCGAAAGGGTTGCTCGAGACTCCTGGTTCAGTCGCCTATCTTCCCATGTGGGGTCGACCCTCAACCGCTGTCTCGGCGCAACAAGTTGTCCGACCTTCCCCCCAGAAGCACTTCGACCAGTCGAGAACGGCCTAGGAATTTACAGGGTTCGGGTTCATATGGAGCAGACACCAGGGTCAAGGAGCACCATAAGCATATCCGGCTTGTCCATGCGGACAGGTCACACATTGCAGAGCATAGCATTCAAATCAGAACACCATTGTCCTCTCCACCAAGCCCAGATACATGGACAGTATCACCGGAGGCGACTGAGGTTGAGCTCCATGCCACATCATGAACTTCTCATCTACCCGAAAGAACGATGAAATTGTGACTCGTAGAATTTCTCTTCGTTGGGTTCTCCACCAGGCCGTTAGGCACATGCACGGGCCTCCCCTTTCAGGGTATTCCTGAGTTTTGTTGCTGTTCTGTCCGCAACAGCTTCCTTCTTCCATGCCCCTTCGCACTACCACAGTCCCTGCTTACAGAGCCGGTTGGTCACCTGTACCATCAGTCCCTTTTACATACACGGCCATTTTTAGGGCCACGTTCCTGTACTCCTCTCCATGCTCCAATTTGTCGTTTCGGAGCATCTACCCAGGCCCATAATCAGGTTTTCCACTCTCGGCTAACTCAAATTTCTGCTTGACTTCTTGCTCGTTACTTGCTTAGACCCGGCAAATGGAGGCATTACGTTCCTCCGAAACGTCATATCGCAGAAGATGATCTTCATTTTCTTCTCTTTTTTTATATTGTAACGTGTTTGGTGACAGAAGACGGAGAAGTTTGACGTTGCAAATGTGGCCTATCCCCGATACTCGCGATGTCTACATTTCGATTCTTGTCCCGGTCGATTTTCTTGTTACCATACACGTTTTGTCAGATGTCTCGCAATTCACTTCTGTCTATCTCAGTCACTTCGTTTGATTCTGAAGTTTCATGCCCAACCTTGATGCACTGCCATTCGTTAGCTAGTAGTCGCGCTGCCTTTTCTTACCTCCCCTGAATGAAATCCTCATGTTCCTTCTCACGTGATCATGAAATGTTTTTTATCTGGGTTTTAATTTGAATTGGATTAAAATTCCGTGTGTAAGGGATGGAATCTAACTTTAATCCTGAAGGATGCAAACGTTGTACCTGTAACCGCTCACTTCTTTGGGCCCTTTACGTTGAGCGCCACGCTCTTACCTTCCTCCCTTTATCCTACGTTGGGCTCCCCTTATCACCGTCCTCCCTCTTCTCGTGGATGTCGAGAAGTTAGATGGGAAGGGAGGAGAATTGTGATTGTTGGAGCTGGTACGCGAGAGCAGGTAAAGACGGGAGTATCTGGGTTCTGTTCAGTAATTTGTAGAGCTGAGTTCCTATCCCGGGTCTTATACGGGTCTGGCTCGGGCAGGGCAGGAAGAACCTTTCACTACAATCACACACCTCTTTCGACCGTTGCACTTAGTGGTCATTTAATTCCTTCCAGCTTACGGAATACAACTGAATTTATTAGTACACTTAATTTGAACTTTACTTATAATACTTTACGGAAGGCCCGTAGTTGTAAATTTTGTGTCCAACTTTGCCGAAAGTTGCATGAAGACTCCTCGAGCTGGAATGCACTCTCTCTGAATCCTGAGGTCCACGAACCCCAGACTCCAAAAGAAATCGACTCCTCCACTTCTGCCATTGGTTAAGTTTTCAAACTAGGAGGTTCCCTAAATTTTGAATTCCCAATCATGTTGCTTTGCTATGTGATTCTGGCAGATGCTGACCTGACGCTAAGGTTGACAGCCCCTTGATGCATTACGATCAGGGTATGAGGCTCCGGCCGTCCTACTTCCAAGTTATAGCTGTCCCAAGCTGTCAGCTCTCAAATTCCCAAAGACTTTCCGACTTTGCTGAAACTGCCAGAATTCCAGGAAAGTACCAGATGTTACTTCCTGTCTACATAGCAAAACTTGAACTATGTCCCTTCCGCGTGTAAGAGCTGGCTATCTGCCGGATCTCTTTGTTTGTAATTTTGTAATCTTAACTTAATACAGATTTAATTAACACACAACAGTCCTCCAATCAGAATGAACGGTTACATACCTTACCGCAGTCATAATATAAGTATAAATACGACTGGACTGCCAAGGAAAACGAAAAAGCGCTATACTTTGCCTGGTCGTCTTGAAATAGAATTTAATTGAGCTATGTCTGTTGTCTGTCGAAAACGTAGTATATTCACACATTAACCGTTACGCAATTACTGGGTGTAAAGACGACCATTCTGCAAAGCTGTATGTCCTACCAAGGGGGTGTAATGAGAGAGTTTACGCGTGTGTAAATGGAAACCCGTGTAATACATGACAGCGTACCTACATGTTACAGGATGATGTACATTGACTTCAGTTATTCTGGGACGCTGAAACGTTTTCGCGGTGTGCGCGTACAGTGAAATCTACTTTTGGCTACCTATGATTCCACTTAAACAGGTTTGCCAGCTGGCAGAAAACAGTGTTAAAATTCCCCGTTAACAGTTGAATGCTAAAAAGAATGCACGGTTTAGTGGACTGCTGTCTGTCGAAGTGTACGTAGCAGGTTCATGCAAGCAACAGATGGCTGAAGAGATTTTATTTGTACAGTCGTTCCTCAGTGATTCTACAGCCCTTTATTGGGCCCTGGCCGCTTTTTCGGTTTCGTAATCCTATACGTAGTGCTTAATTAATTAAGCACAGGGACAGCTTTACCTTTTAAAACTGGGACACGAGATAACGTAGTTGGTTGAGGCAGTATGCACTAGCCGGAAAGTCGCGGGTTCGGTTCCCGATTAGGTCACTGGATTTTTCAGTTGACGTAATCCTTCCACCTGCACTATGGTCCTAGGATCGACTCAGCCTGTAACAGAAGTGAATACTAGGAATCTTCCTGGGGCTAAAGGGCTGCCGGCGCATGAAGATGACAACCTCACCCCCAGCTGTGGGCCGACTCTAGAAAATGTGGCAGCCTCAACCGTCTGTTTTTTTTTCTTGGCACTACTGCCCCAGTGGGCCTAGGCCTACCTCCATGAACTCCGTTCACTTCGGTTTACTAGATCTTACAAATACGGTAGGACTCCTTGGGAGGGTGATCAGCTCGTCGCAAGGCCTCTACCTGTAGACAAACACAGAAAAACGCAC
The DNA here is from genome assembly GCF_002891405.2 of Cryptotermes secundus. NCBI lineage: Eukaryota > Metazoa > Arthropoda > Insecta > Blattodea > Kalotermitidae > Cryptotermes > Cryptotermes secundus. The sequence goes on along the minus strand of NW_019725414.1, from coordinate 146,516 downwards.
ACAAACATCCATGCCCTGAGTGGGATTCGAACCCACGATCCCGGCTTCCGAGAGAGCGAAGACAGTGCATACCTTAGACCGCTCGGCTACCGTGACCGGCCAACCGTCTGTTACCGGGATAGTTTTACCTCTCTATACACGGTAGGACCCCTTGGGCGGGGGATCAGCCCATCGCAAGGCCGCACCTGGAACAGCACAAACAGAATGAACGCACACCGACATGCATGCCATGAGAGGGATTCGAACCTACGATCCAAGTGTTTGAGCGGGCGAAGGCAGTTCATGCCTTAGACCGCGCGGCCATTGTGATCGGCATCATTTGTATATACTGGAACCAAAAAGTAATTTCCTTATTTAGCCAGCGCAGAACCACGGTATGAATGCAAGATACAGAGAGTTGGCAATATGCACATTAATACGATTTTGTCGTTTCTGTAAAGAAAATGCAGGCAGTTGGGTCAGGACTTACCGCTGTTGCCCAGGCGGCACGGGGTGTGGCCTATGTGTTAAGATAAGTTCTCAGTCCATCACGAGTAGTAGTGAAAAGAGGCGAAGATGATTACTGGAAGTTACTGCGTTGGGCAGATATTGTCATATTCACTCATATGTATATCTGTTTCTCATTCCGTGGTCCAAGGCAAATGTATGTACAGGTACACTGGCCTTCAAAGGATGTTCTGTACGAACAGAATTGATCGAGGTGTTCGATGTACTTTTTCCAAAGGTCCATAGTCCCCTGCGACTTCTTACAGGGAGCAGATTTTCTTTATAATAGTTAAATGGTTCTTAAATGAGTATTGTTCAGTGGTAGACTGTTGTGAGCTTGGTAATTAATCTTCGGATTCTACGAAAGTCGAAATGTTTGTTTCATTATGTATATATCAAGGAATCATTTCCATGGAGTTATATTTGTACCTTGATATTATATCCATGAAACTAAAAGTAGCATCGATATGATGGCATAGGTTTCATGCATATTGACCGCTCACCTCCAACTAATGCTGAGATCAAGAAAATGTGGAGCTATACATCCACTCCGCCATACGCCTTCGTGGCGTAGTGCGTAATTAAGCACGGGGCAGCTTTGCCTTATACCGTATTGGCATTACTACTTGATGCTTGTTCTTAAGATGTTTGCGTTATATTACGGGCAGATTTCTTGTCTATCCCTCGTGCATTATTCCATTAATGAGACTTGATTTCAATGTCCTTAGCAGTAATATTGCTCGGCCAGCCTAGGTTAACTTTGCCGGAAGGAGACATGGGAAATGTTTGTAGCAAAAATACAAGTTTCAAATACAAGTAGTTGTAGTATTCTGACGCGTTTTTATTTCCCCCAAGTTATTTTAAGAGGGCGTGCGTCATCTTAAGAGGCTCGTGGGTGTCGTAATTTTTTTTTAAGTATACCGAGTTAGCTGACTCAAGCGGTGACTCTCCTGGCTTGTTTTCTATTGTCGGCCAGGATACATGCTATCTTAACTAAAGTTCTTTGTAGTTTTACTCAGTCCCTCTAGCCAACTGTTAGAATAATACGAATAACGAATCGTCATCTTCTGTGTTCTACAATGACTCCGCGCAAAATCACCATATCGACGCCGTAAATAATTAGCATGAAACTGCAACACTCGATATCGTACTATCACGTGTTCAGTGACTACAAACGGGGTTTGGATTGGGAATCGGATTTGTTGGACTCTTGCAGATCGTAACTACAAGTAACTATAGCGCAATCGCTAATTCACACGCTCAACAGTTCACTATAGCAAGCACGAAGTCTCCTGAAGCTTCACCGGTTGTCGCCTGGTAACGGCTTCCATCACCGTAGATTCCTCAGCTTCCGCGTTACACGGCTCCGGTCCTTGCTGGCTGACGTCTGTCTGACAAACTAGGCGTTGTAACAAGGTCTGTTCCTCACTCCCCTACTGCTAAAGGGCTGCTCTGCCGCTTGCCTTCTAGTCAGGGCCAGACTCGGAAGCTGACCGTACAGAAAACGCCTTTTGCAATAGCTCTTCTGTTCTGTGCGTATCTGTTGCGGCAATCACGTTGTTGCTACCTACCGTTGCGCAGCAACCCGAATGCTCGCTTAATAGCGCCGTCGCGTGTTTACAACGCCATGTAGCAGTGGACGTCTCTTATGATTAAATTTAAGCATAACATTAATGATAATTGTTCATAAAATTTTATTGCTTAGATATTTTAAACCTTTCATATATATATATAGTACTTCTTTCAATATTTGGTCTCTGCCTGAATGCAATCATGATCGAAACATGTCTGGGATATAACAGTATTTGAACAGTAGAAGGAAACAAATTATGCATAGATGGTGATTTCACATTTTAATTTGGTATATAAAGTATAACTGTGGGCCGGGACTGATTGACTCACCGAATATTGAGGCGGGTTCGAATACCTCCACCGTAGCCCTGCTAGTTGTAAGAGGCGACTAAAAGGCAACCCAGTGTCTGGGTGTATAACCGGGCCACACTGTCCCTTTAGGATATAAATACGGGGACTTGGCCCTCCAGGTTGGGGGGAGTCTCGAATCTGAGACAGTAAAATGTCCACGAGTCCCGCGGAACTCGTACCTGAGAATGACTGCGCTGGCGAGGACCCGCAGTAATTGTAAACGACAGACCCTCTCGTCAGAATGTTACATTCGGACTATAACCGCAAGTGTTCAGTTGGAAGATAAAAATTCTGGTCGTGGGTCTCAAGGGGCTTGTCGCCAAAATGAACTAATTGGAGGTAAACCGCCAGTTGTAAAGTAACCCTGAATCTGAGTTTGGGATAGCTGAGTTGGTATAGAGACGGGCTACGAGTTGGACGGCTGGAGTTGGATTCCCAGCACGGGAAAGAGATTTTTTTCTTCTATACAGCGTCCATACCAACTCTGGGGCCCACCCAGCCTCATGACCGATGGTTACCTGTATCGCTTTCTCCGGTAGCTGACCACTCACCTCAGTCTAGTAGCAAGATCAAGAATGCTGGAGCTATACAATGTCTCGTGTAAGTCTGAAATTGTGGGCAGCGTCAGTTTGTAGAGTAGCTGTGTTACGTTGTACACTGAGCGTGTACGTATTGTCAGTGGAATTTCCCGCGCACAAGGACGCCGTGAATGATATCGGACTGAATGTAATGACGTGCCGCTGCTGGACGTGCATACTATCGCGAATCTTCTCAGAATACACACTCACCTTGAGGTGACCCGGAAGATGAAAGTTGAGGGAGATCGAGCAAGCCGCTCCACGTTATCCAATCCAAAGTCGCGGAAATCGGACACCGAACCAGGTCTTGAAGACTTGAGGGTTGGAACCGTGACTTATTGAAGTTCACTTCGGAATTCAGCATGCTGCGAAACACGTCCTGCACATACCTGTCTCCAGCGACTGTGTCGTTGGGAAAGAAGGGGCTTGCGGGTGAAGACTTACAGGCCACGCTGTACTCTGCTTGTCCATGTTTCTGTAAAGGATACGTTTTAGGAATATTACTACTGTGTGTGGCTGTTGTGGTTGTAATGTTTAAGGGATATTAGTTCATGCGCACGCTGAAGCGTAGTTAGTTGAGGCACTAGGCTACAAGCCGGAAGATAGCGGGTTCGATTCCCGATGAGGTCATTGAATTTTTCGATTGACCTAATCATTCCAACCGCGCTATGGCCCTGGAATGGACTCAGCCTCTTAACGGAAATGAGTACCCGGAATCTTAATATTATATTCAAGCATCCTGTTGCATTGAGGTTCCACTTATAGTGTATCAGATGTTCCATCTATAATGCGACAGTCAGTAATATTGATTCACACTTCAATCCACACAGTGGTCCTTATGTGCATAAGATGTTATTAAAACTATTAAAACATATATGCGTTATTATAATGCTCATGTTTCGGCCATACAAGGCCATCTTCATGCAACACTTTGATGAGGAATCCTAATGCGCAGCGCACAAATCGAATATTAGGATTCCTCATGAAAGTGTTGCATGAAGATGGCCTTGTATGGCCGAAACATGTAGCATTATAATAACGCATATATGTTTTAATAGTTTTAATAACATCTTATGCACATAAGGACCACTGTGTGAATCACTATTACTGACTGTCGCATTATAGATGGAACATTTGATACACTATAAGTGGACCCGGAATCTTACTAGGATATAAAAGGCGACCGGGGCTTAAGGCTGACAAACCCACCGCCATCTGCGAGCCGATTGTCTAGAAAAATGTGGGAGCCTCGACGTCTCACAATCCTGTGGTCCTCCACAGCCTGTTACAGGGCTAGCTTTACCTTCTTTTACCCGGTTATATTGTTGATTGTATTGCCAAGATACAGAGTGGCTTCATCCGCTGTTTTAGTGATGTACGAGTAGACCTGCTGTCGTCTGGAATGCAATGCCGTGTAGTCTCATAGACACTTAGCGACGTTTCGTAGCAACGTACTCCCATCATCTTCGGGGTGGAATAATTAAGATAATTAAATTTTGTTACGGTTTGGAACGTGGGTCGAGTGCACTACCAGGGTTCATATACGTGTTATACCCACCTTTAATGCTCCTCGAGGCGTCACCAGTCAGCTTAGTGTTCTGTTCAACATGCCCGTCACAGCGGGTTTAATGTAGCCGCCAGTTTCGAGAGTGTTACAGTGAGTGTGCGTGGTCGCAGAAATGATAATATAATGTAAATGTTTTCACGTCCTTTTCACTGTGGCCTTGCAAAACTGGTGGTCTGGCATTCGCCGTTTTAAACAGCTCTATTTTATATCCGTCTTTAACCTTTAGTTATTGATAGGAACTGCGTATTGCATTTAAACCCAGAGGCAGAAATGGGTTGCGTGTGACGGATTGTTTATTCTAAATGCGTTGAAGAAATAGCCTGAGGTGTTTAAAATGACACACACTCACGGTTACTAATATTATATTGCAGCACCGTGTTGCAGTGAGGTATAACGTATAGTCTTGTTGTCCGTCTGTAATGCAACGGTGTTAATTTAACAACATTAATGCACGCTTAATTCACTAAATGTTCGTTAAATGTTTCAAAGGTCATTAAAGTTATTAAAATATATATACATTCGGTGTTTATGCTGCATGTTTCAGCCGCATATGGCCATCCTCAGGTCACACAAGATACATACAACTACAGAACGCCACACCCAATGGGACAAGAAAACAGCCGCAGTATACGTATAAGATAAAGTCGTCCTTTAAAACCATCTTACAACATCAGAATTAAAAAAAAATCGCAACAGCAACGTGTATTAATGAATACCATTTCACACAGTGCAGCGGGCTCATTTAAAAGATGTGTTGCCTAAAGATGGCCCTATGCGGTTGAAACATGTAGCATAAAGAAGACAGTCTTCTGGGATTTGGCACCGTGTATATGTGGTGTTAACCGACGTTTCGGAGGAACGTATCGCCCCCATATTCAGGGTTGAAGAAAAAGTATAAGAATTCTGCAAGCGACAACACCGTGAGAAACGGTAAAGCAGACCTTGTCTAACACAGCTAAGCATAAACTAAGTGGAGCAACGTGCTTTTGTTGTAACGAACGTAGTTACGTTTAAGAGGGGCGTCTAGAAGTTATTGCTACATAGAAGTCAAAGGATAAACTTTTTAGATTAAATACTTTAATGAGAATAGTTTCCGATAAAACGAAAAACTGCCAAAGTGGATTATCATAGAAATTACCTCATTCAATGTAGGTTCTAGAAAACAGAAAGATGTTGCGTCACGTAAGTCGCGTAAATACCAAGTATGGTGTTTTTGTGCGCTAGTCCTTACATCGTTCCCTAGCGACGAAAATTCGATACACGCACATCTTTTAATTTGTGCTCTCGACCGGCTACGGGATGGACGGCCGAGGGGTCGCAGTTCGCGTCCCGGTGGGGTCAAAAATTCTCTCCTCCACGTCCACACCGGCGCTGGGGCCCACCCAGCCTCCTGTCTAGTGGGCACCGGTGCTCTTTCCCCTGGGGTAACGCGGCAGAGGCGTGAAGCTGACCACTCGCCTTCAGCTAGTGCCAAGGTCAAGAAAACATCCATTCCCTCATATGCCTTCATGGCGTAGTGCTTAATTAGTTAAGCATAGGAACAGCTTGACCTTACCTCATGTGCTCTGGCACACATCAGTCAAACAGGGCCGAAGGAGATAGAATGATGTGAGAGATTATGGGGACACTATGCTGCAAGCCGAAAAGTAGTGGGTTCTAATCCCGATGAGATCGATTTTTTTTTTCAATTTACCTAATTCTTTAAGCCGCACTGTGGCCGTGGGGTCGACTCAACCTCTAACAGAAATGAGTACCAGGAATCTTTCGGTTGGGGGGGGGGCAGGACGGCCGCCTCATAAGTCTGACAACCTTATCGCCGTTTGTGAAGTGATTGTCAAGAGAATATGTGAGAGCCTCGACGTCTCACAACCTGTTAGGGATAGCTTTACCCTTTTTTACCTTTTTGTGATAGGTTATAACTCTCAAACGAGGCTCTTCTTACAGCGTTGATTGAAAGGTATTTCCTATGTTTACTCGTACATAGCTTCAGACAGGAAACGTAGCCTTGAGCGTTACGTGCAAAATAACTATCTGTGATCATCGTTATATTTGGAAAGACGGACGCCAAATGCTGTACATGTGAAGAGGTTGATTTGTCACAGTGACTAGCCAGTGTACTATTCATATATTGCCCTTTGGCATACACCACTTTGTGGTTTATTGTAATCACGGTGAACAGCCTATCATGTCAGCACATTTTCAAAACTGCACATACTTGTATGTTTTATTGCCTTTGCATGAATCATTATGCCGTTAGGTATGTGTTATACCGACGGTATGGTACTTCTGATATCTAATTTTCTTTCGTATAAAAATATGTGCCCATCACAGTGGCCGCGTGGCTTAAGGCATGAACTCGAACTGTCTTTCGCCCGCTCAAACACTGCGATTGTGGGTTCCAATTCCACTTGAGGTATGGATGTCTGTGTGCTTTTACCCTGTGTTTGTGCTGTCCTGTATGCAGGTAGCGGCCTTGCGACAGGCTGATCCCCCTCCAAGGGGTCCTACCAACTGTGTAAAAAGATCAAGAAACTAAGAAAACGGCCATGATCCAATAAAGGGCTGTAGAGCCATCGATGGATGGATGGATGGATGGACGGAAAAGTACGCAGATGTATCAAGGTCATTGCCAAATATAGTTTAGTGTCAGAGTAATTTTATGGATCCGAAGAGGTTGGACTCAAGTCTAAATACTTTTCTCTGCAAAACAATTATTGTTGCGAATTCCAAAGAAGTGGGAATCACATCGTCTTATTGACGACCCACAGCCGGGGAGTAGAAAACTATGGCGCAAAAATGGCTGCTTTTGCCATGATGGTGATGATGATGAGGAGGAGGAGGATCTTTAAATTACTACATTATACTCGTATAGCATAAGAAGTTGTAGGAAATACATTTGTAATTACTACCCGTCGGGTTTTAAGCAGAGGTCCTTTTTTTTTTCTTTTAAGTTAAATTAAGAGGTCACAATTTCGCAGATCTCGTAGACTCTTAAGATACCAGTGCCGGTCATGAATACTTCTAAATATCCCATAATGATCCCACACCTTGTGCATTACTGGGCTTCACGGTTTCAATTATGCGAAGTTCGTAGTCGCATACGATTCTTAAGCCAGTATTTGCTAGGACCGATCATGTCACACCGGCTTCAGCCTCTTGCTAAGTGTCAACAAGATATAAAAGTCGACACTTCTGTAAGGGAGCGTTGCCTGAGTACAAATAAGGAGTTAGTACTTAACTATTACTAGACTGGTTTGTAAATGAACAGTTGGTGCTCCCGTCGGAAACAACCTAGATGCTGTCAACGGTGTTTTTCGCTGAATTGTGTGAAGATGCAGTAGTTTAGCGCACCATTCGTATACAGATTCTATTCTTGTTCATTTATTTTCCTCCTTCACAAACAAAATGTCGTAATTGACCTTTGCTAAAGAATACGAGGTCTGGCAAGTAGCCAAATTGATTGCTCTAATGCCAGTAAGATACAAGTCAATCATCATATACGAAATTATAGTAATTTGTTCATTAACCCCAGTTCTTCTCGGCTTTACTCGACCGTCATCAGGAGTCTCTTCTATACGCAAGGTGTTTCAGAATGTATTGTCACGCCTTACAGGATACACAGGAGAGATCATTTGGATTACAGGGTGTAAATAAATTATTGCATGTGGTTTATTTCACGGCATGGTCTCACACTGTATGGTGTAGATTGATAGGATGATTGGTGAATAACGTGTTGAGAACGGCGTGGAACGGAGCTGTAATGGCCTCATTGAAGTACTCTCCCGGGATTATTAGCCTGGAGGAACTGAGAAAAACGGAAAACCTCGGTTGGGTAGCCGATTCCTCGGTCAAGATTCGAACGGAACTCCTGCATAACGAAGCTGGAAGCGTTTCACTCTTCGATATCAGTGATCTTGACTTCGGTGGTGGGGTGGGAGCTGTGTGAAGTAAGTTCTCACTATTCCGGTGTTTTTGTCAAATTTTAGCCGAAAGTCAGTTTTGTGGTTACACTGATGTTAATGGCCCAGCGTTTTGTTGTGAAAACGCTGTTATAAAATAAATTTACGCAGAACTTGCAATAAGCGTATCGAAATAACTCAGAATTACTGGGTTTTCGGACATTGTCCATCGTCCGGTATCCTGGAAACTAGCAAACATAATGTCTCGGAAACTGGGTCTGTTTCCGGTCATCAAGTGAGTGGGGTGACACCTGCTGTGTTGGGTCCCTTAGAAAGAGGTAACCCTAATCTCTGGAGCCACTAGAGGTTTCTTTCAAAGGGACCCAACACAGTAGGTGTCACCCCACTCACCTGAGGACCGGAAACAGATCCAGTCTCCGAAACATTGTGTTTTCTAGAATACTAGAAGATGGACAAAGTCCCAAAACTGAGTTATTTTTAGTGTTCTACACAATCGTTAGAACACTTTAGAATCTACGTGTCGAAAGAAGCGCCTTTTTTTTTTAAGGTAATACACTCGTGAGAAGCTGCGAGGAGAGGATACTTGGACAGAATTTCGTTAGTGATCATGTTCTGCTGGGCGATCTGTCGAGAATGGCGAACTTTTGAAAATCGTGCAGCAATAGTTTTCACCTGCTTCTCATCATACCTGATTCGATTACTTTCCTGCTTTGTCCCAAACTATTGGTCGCATGCAATTGGATTTAACTAATCTTCGCTACGTACTCACATCATGGGTTAATTTTGTAACGAATCTAAGCAGACACCGCTTAAAATTGCAGAAAACCCCGTTATGACAAGGCGTCTTCAGATGCACACAACGCTGAATTATCGTTTTTGCCCGTCCGCAACAGGAAGCTGTTAGGCCTACTTTGAATAACCGAAATCCTTTTATTTATAGATTAATCACTAATCGGATCATATGTTACTGTTCATAGAGGGGGGGGGATGCTGCTTACACTAAGTCGCCGCAATTTTGACCACGCCCTCAGACGCAATCGAGTAAATATGTTCTTAAGGCCGCGCCATAGCTCAAGCGGTTAGTCGCTGGCTTCCCACCGCGGCGGTCCGGGTTCAATCCCGTGTCTGGTCAAGTGGGATTTGTGGTGGACAAAGTGTCGCTTCGGTTTCCCCTCCCAGTCATCTTCATTCCATCAAATTCTCCCTCCTCATAATCACCCGGGGCAGGCTACAATAGGCCAATCAGTGGCCGCAGTGCCGAGTGGACCCAGATGGACTCCACCCCCCACTAAGTGAATTAAAAAGAACGCTCATAGAAGCTAAGAAATGCCACACTACTTAGCACGTGTAGTAACGGATAAGTTGAGTTACGCGGAATAGTTTACAGCCGACAATAAAGTTGTTAGAAGGCCACAGAATATTAGCTATAGATGTGAGAAAATCAGTGATTCCCGGCAGATTTCTGGCATGGTTCATTGCAGCACACGTTTCGCGTGTGTTTCGCGTAAAGATTGCCGCATGAAATGTATCTTCACTGTAACCAAAATAAAGCAAATGCGAGATCTGGCAATAAGGTTCCAGGACTGGTGTGAGAAAAAATAAAAAATACAATGAAATAAAAAAAAATCCTGCATTTCTTTTCAGAGCAATCCCCGCCAGCTTGAGTGCATATGTTGAATCGTTTGAAAGGTTTTTGAAAACAATCGGCAGGGGCCTCCAAAGGAACAGAGTTCAGTTCAGCCTTCACGTTTTTCTCAATGTTTTCAGCATTTTGAAACCTCTTTCCTTTGAGGGCATTTTCGCCTTAGGAAGGACAGATCGCGATGATCTGGATGAAGCCTTGGTATGATGTGAGTCTCTGCTGCTTCTGCTCCTACATGGGTCTGTGTGGGACCGAACTCTCCGCACATTTTGGTATGATGTGAGTCTCCGCTGCTTCTGCTCGTCCGTGGGTCTGTGTGGGACGAACTCTCCGCACATTTTGGTATGATGTGAGTCTCCGCTGCTTCTGCTCGTCCGTGGGTCTGTGTGGGACGAACTCTCCGCACATTTTGGTATGATGTGAGTCTCCGCTGCTTCTGCTCGTCCGTGGGTCTGTGTGGGACGAACTCTCCGCACATTCCGTAAATCTTCATGGAGGGTCTGAGGAAGCGTCTCCTTATTGGTGTTTCTTTCATCAGCCATCATTCCGAGAGACCATGACTATCACGCCTCAACATTTCACGGACATTTGCGACTGTGTCAGCGTTTCGAGAGACTGAAGGACTCCGCTACTTGGGTCATCCTGAAGATTCTCTCTCCCGTCTTTAGGACGTTTAAACCATTGAAGTGCTCGTATACGAGAGAGAGAGAGTATTATCACCATAAGCCTGTTTTATCAGCTGGAAAGTTTCGGTAGTTGTTTTGCTCGTCTTGAAACAAAACTTAATGTTCGCTCTTTACTCCATTACTGAGATTTGCACGGTAAAAGAAAAGGGCAAAATTGTCCTTGTACTTAACTACTTAAGCACTACGCCATGAAGACATACGGGGGGGGGGATGTATAGACCCACGTATTGTTGATCTCGGCACTAGATGGAGGTGTGGTCAGCTTGACGCCCCGGCCGCTTTACCCCCTGGGTGAGAGCCCCCAGTACCCATTGAATAGGAGGGGTGAACCCCCAGAGTCGGTCTGGACGACATGGAGAAGTGAAAATTCTTGCTCCCACCGGGACTCGAACTCGACCCCTTGGTCGTCCATCCCGTAACCAGTCGCTGTCCCGACACTTTACGACCTGCACGGCACAAAATCCTAAACACGACTGAGCATGAACGACAAGAGAGAAATGACTGGCCTTATACAGGGACCACGATAAAAGAGTCAATTTATACTGATAAATTTAAGCATGTACCTACGTGCTTTTAAATTCGCATAATGGACGCGGTCCCGGAATTTATTTGTCAGACTTCATACTACGTTATAAATTAAGGTAGAAATAAATTATATGATAGGCCATGTGAGCTGAATAAATAAATTAGTGAACACAACAGTAATTAACAGTTAAAGGTGTATATGCAACGGCTGTACCTGACTGTTTTTTCATAGTTTCGGCCCACTTCGGAACATCCGTTGTTGACGGTAAATAAAAAGTAAAGCTATCCCAGTAACAGGGATTGTGAGGGGATGTGAGACGTTGAGGCTCCCACATTATGTAGAGAATCTGCTCAAAGATGGAGGTAAGGTTGTCAGCCTTACACGCCGACCGCGCTTTACTCCCCAGGAAAATTATTTAATTAATTTCTGTTAGAGGCTGAGTCGACCCCAGGGCCATACTGCTGCTGAAAGGATTAGGTCAATTGAAAATAATCCAATGACCTCATCGGGACTTGAACCCGCGACCTTCCGGCTTGTAGCATAGTGCCTCAACCAACTACGATACCGCGTACCCCCAGTTGACAGTGCAACATGGATACGCATTTTAGTCTGCTCATGTCCTTTGTTTTTAGTCGCTGCAGCGTCGAAAATCAAGTTCACGCACATAAGCCTCTGCTGTCGACAGTAAAGGTCAAGCTATCCCTGTAACAAACCGTGGAGGCCCATGGGGTTGTGAGACGTCGGGGCTCCCACATTTTCTAGACAATCGGCTCACAGATGGTGGTGGGGTTGTTAGCCTTACAAGCCGATTCCTGATACTCATTTCTGTTAGAGGTTGAGTCGATCCCAGGGTTATAGTGCGGCTGGAAGGTTTAGGTAAAAAAATCCAATGAAATCGGCAATCGAACCCGAGACATTCCGACTTGTAGCATAGTGCCTCAACCAACTGCGTTACCGCGGAAATTATGTTTCAACTTTAACCCAAAATGATAACGAAAACATCGTTCTGAAACTCTCAGACAAAGCAACGAGATGTAACCATCCAAGTCAACCCGACCTCCTGCTTGAGCGGCGTTAGCTGAGGTGTGGATGGGGATAGGTAACTCATCGTGTAAAGTTCGGGTCGCATTAACGGAGAAACAACGACAAGCCACAATGATTCACTTCGATGGAAAATGTATTTATCTTACTTCACCAGTTTATAGTCTTAACAGTGAGTTACTTAATTCGCAGAAGCGATTAGGTGTAATGATGTGCTCCATTTCTCCCTCGCGTCAATTTAGCCACAAAAAATTGTAAAGCTATCCCTGTAACAGGCCGTGAAGGCCCATATGGTTGTGAGCTGTCAAGGCTCCCACATTTTCAGAAAGTCCCTGACCTCATCCAGAAGACAGAAAAATCGTTCCAGTGTTTTCCCCCTTAAGACACCTTATGTCTGCATGGAAAATTATGTGGCCATGGTCAGTGTCCGACACATTCAAAAGATTTCTGAACAATCGATGACGAATAGAAGACGATCTGATATAATTTACCACACGAGTTACTACATTCATAACACGATCGAACTTCAAAACCTTTACGCATAAAGCTTCCTCGTGGATAATGCAGTGATAAGAAAGAACACTGGGAAATGACTCGTCCTTAGCACAAAGAGCAAGAGACCCATTGTTCCTACCAGTAATTGAAGGCGCCCCATCTGTAGTTATAGCAACAAGTTTAGAAAGTGGTAAGTTACATTCTTTCACAAATTTGAGGAACACATTACATATGTCTTCTCCCCTAGTACGTTCATGAAGTGGCGCAGTTTAACGAACTCTTCCTTTACCGTAAATCGCCAAAAACCATTCTAACAAATACACATAATTGTGCAACATCCGATGTATCAGTGCTTTCATCAAGCTGGAGTGAAAAATATTCACACGATTGCAAATCCTGATGTAGTTGAGATTCCAGATTATCAGAAATCTGTTCAACTCGTATAGCAACAGTTTGGTGAGACACCTGAAGTCCTTTGATATAAGGCATAAGTGCAGATTTATCTTTGTGACCATCGCACAGAGACTCACCGGCACTGATCATAGCTTCTTTAACTATTTCCCCATCACTGAAAGGTTTTTTTCCTTTTTAGCTAGCACATGACAGATTTTATAAGAAGCTATTGTTACGTTACTACTTTGCTGGATAGGCTTTGTAAATACACATTGTTGCAAGGTTTTCTTAGTTCAGATTTCACAGGAAATTCATTGTTGAAGTTATTGTGGTTAGCCAAAAAATGTCACTCTACATTACTTTTTTTAGGAACAGACACGCTACTCTTACACAGTAAACACACAGGTTTTCCTCTGTATTCAAAAAAACAATACTGCTCCTCCCATTCACTGTTAAAGCTATAACTTCTTTGTCTTTTAGCCATATCAAGAATAGCTATATAATATATTACTGCTTATTTGCTCAATAATTTGAAGCACAATAACTAAAATACACTGACAACTGTGTAACTAGTTGAATGTACTACTTGTCACAACGCAAGACACATAACAACTGAACTATGGTCGTCACAAACTCGCAACTGATACTGAGTGTTTGACTGAAGAAAGTAAACTTGTAAATATAGCTCTTACCAATTTCCATTGGTGTACGACCCTCTTAATAACTTCTTATTGTTTGTGGCATCGCTTTGTTGGGATTAAAGTAACTTTGATTCATATTACCGACGAGTTTAGAAATTGGGGAAATTACGGTAAGCTGGGCCCCATAGTCATGTTGGTGTCGGTGAATATGTTTGCCCTGCCGATCACAAAAAATTTTATGATACCCTGACCATAAATCCAAAATCAATGAAAGCCGATTCAGTGGGGCCTTGCGGCTGTTTGAGGGGGGTAAAAATACGGCTAGGGAATATTGCCTGGTCTTGAGAGGACGACGGTTTCTCTAGTGAAAGAAGAATTATTCGTATTCGTATTATGAGAGGGGGTGGGTTTCCTCATGCATTTAGACCAGTTATTAGTCCATTGTGCGTCCCCCTTTTAATTTCTGCTGTCGCCATACCCTACCGGTAACGGTGCGCGCCATCAGCCCCCGTAGAGCCAACGAGGTGGGCCCCCGGTACCTTGATGCTTCCCCCATCCACCAGAGGCATTGGAGACTACTTGAGCGGGAAAGGGCCCGTAATTAGCTCAGAGGTCTCCTAGAAACATGAGGGGACACACGGCTTAAAGTCCCTGTTGTTCCCTGAATTTTTCCGCCCTTAAAAATTCCACGACCTCCGCCGGGTTTGAACCCGCGTACCTTGAATCATGAGGTGGGAACGTTACCCCTAGGCTACGGAGTCCGCTAAAAAAAGAATTAAGACTGGTGTTGTTAGCAAGGGAGAAAAGAAATAGGCATACATTTTCAAGGGGTGTTTAATACTGTACCATGCTTCAAGGAAATTTTGTGAAAATATTTAACAGTACTCAGACCTTCAAAAATGTCTCGTCTTACAATTTGAATTAATATTAAAAATCGGGTCAATTATATGTGCTTACGGAGGGCTCCAGAAAAATATATCATGGTCGCCGCGTTGAACAGGGCTGCTCTAGACAGTCGGCTCGCAGATGGCGTTAAGGTTGTCAGCTTTAAGCAGCAGTCGCCCTTTAACCCCTAGGAAGATTCCTGTTACTCATTTCTGTTAGAGGCTGATTCGACCCCAGTGTTATAGTGCGTCTGGAAGGATTCGGTAATTTTAAAAAATCCACCTTATCGGGACTCGAACCCGCGACCTTTCGGCTTGTAGCGTAGTGCTGCGGCGTGCCATGAATTTAGCCACCACTTGTATTCATTTGTTATAATAAACTTCCAAAGTCCCAAAACATTTAAGTTGAAACAACCTCCCCCCCTTCTGAGATGACTCGTACCAGCGACGCGTCTCGTCATCATATGAAATGCGCAAACCAGCCAGACCAAATTCAAACAAGCGACACACACGAACTGCAGGCCATGATGTAGGAACTAATGGTGCATATGAGCACCATGCTAAACCTACTAACCACATTACTCACTAAAATGAACTAATGAACAAACTCCTCGAACTAGCGTTATGGAACGCAAACGGACTGTCACAACACAACGATGAATTAAAGGCTTTTTTAAACAGGCATAACATAGACATAATGATTATCTCAGAAACCCACTTCACTAGTAGAAGTTACTTCAAAATACCCAAATATTCAGTCTATGACACCAAGCATCCATCTGGAGCTGCTCGAGGGGGAACTGCGATTATCATTAAAAATTCAATAAAACACCACGAAATATGCAAATACACTAAAGACTACTTACAAGCAACCAGCATAATGGTGGAAGAATGGAATGGTCCACTTACAATCTCCGCAGTATACTGCATGCCCAGGCACGTCATTACGAAAGACCAATTTCAACAGTTCTACACCACGCTAGGTAACCGATTTCTCGCAGGTGGAGACTACAGCGCAAAAAACACCCACTGGGGCTCAGACTAACTACGCCGAGGGGAAGAGAGCTAATGAAGGTCATAGAAACTAATAATTTAAATCACCTATCCACGGGTCAGCCCACCTATTGGCCATCAGATGCAGATAAAATACCAGACCTTGTAGACTTCTGTGTGACAAAAAGCATACCCCCCAACAGCATACAAGCGGACTCTTGCTTGGACCTATCTTCAGATCATTCTCCTGTAATAATAAAACTAACCTCCGATATAATGGAACGGGCAAAACAGCCCACTCTAAATAATAAATGTACCAACTGGGATCAGTTCAAACGTTTAGTCGAGACAAATCTAGACCTAAAAGTACCTCTCAAAAATGGAGAAAACATTGTAGAAGCAGTAGAACACTTCAATCAAGCAATCCAACAAGCAGCCTGGAAGTCATCGCCGACAATAAAGCACGACAAATAAATCGCGCAAGACTATCATATAATAATAAAGGAAAAAATCGCGGAAAAGAGGAAGATTAGAAGACAGTGGCAAAGAAGAAGAACACCAGAAAACAAAAGGCTACTTAACAGAGCAATACTGCAACTTAAAGAGTTATTAAATAGTAAAAGAACCAAGAGATACAAGACTATCTAAAAAATTTAACACCAACCGAAGCTACCGAATATTCACTCTGGAAAGCCACGAAAAAGCTAAAGCAACCACAAAAACCCAACCCGCCAATCAAAACACCACAAGGAGGGTGGGCCAGAAACAACAAAGAAAAGGCAAAAGTCTTCGCAGAGCACCTAACCCAAGTATTTCAACCCCACCCCACAGAACTCAAATCGGATGAAGAGAAAAAAATACAGCAGTTCCTAGATTCACCTTGCCAGCTGGAATATCCCCTTAAGCCCTTTAAAAACAACGAAATAAAAAGCATCATAAGCAATAACTTAACCCCCCCCAGAAAAAAAGCCCCATGTTACGATTTGGTCACAGGGAAAGTATTAAAAGAACTCCCAGAAAGGGAATACGGTACATCACACAAATATTTAATGCAATCCTGAGTACTGGCTACTTCCCAGGCCAATGGAAAGTAGCTCAAGTGATACTAATCCCAAAACCAGGTAAACCACCAGAAGACCCAAAATCGTACAGGCCCATCAGCCTATTACCTGTTCTCTCAAAAGTTTTTGAAAAACTACTTCTAGCAAGGTTGAGACCACTCCTCAACGAAAACAACCTCATTCCTGACCACCAATTTGCGTTCAGTCAACAACACGCAACAATAGAACAGATCCATAGAGTCAGTAAGAAGATTAGACAAGACCTAGAAGACCACAAGTACTGCTCAGCAGCCTTTCTGGACATCACACAAGCCTTCGATAAAGTATGGCACACTGGAATACTGTACAAACTCAGAAACTGCTCCCCCTCAACTATTTTCTTGTACTCAAATCTTACCTACAAAATAGACACTTCCTGGTTAAACAGCAAGACGAGCACACAAACCTCTACCCAGTTCTCTCCGGAGTACCCCAAGGCAGTGTCGTAGGACCCATATTATACTTGATATATACAGCTGATCTACCCACCGAACAGAACGTGCTAACAGCAACATTCGCCGACGATACTGCCATATTGGCCTCGCATGAAAAACCCGCAAACGGCGTCCCAGATCCTTCAAACCAACTTGGACAAAATTCAGCAGTGGCTTATTAAATGGAGAATAAAAGCCAACGAAGCAAAATCAGTACATGTTACGTTTACCACCAGGAAAGAGACCTGCCCGCCTGTCCATCTGAACAACCACCACCTCCCCCAAGCAGAAGAAGCTAAATATCTTGGGATGCACCTTGACAGAAGGCTGACTTGGCGCAAACATGTATAAACTAAAAGGAAACAACTAGGTCTAAAAGTCACCAAACTATACTGGTTAATAGGAAGAACCTCCAAGCTGACACTTGACAACAAAATCATACTGAAGCCCATCTGGACGTATGGAATCCAACTGTGGGGAACGTGCTCAAACTAGAACGCTACCAGTCAAAGGCACTTCGCATGATAACCAGCGCCCCCTGGTATGTGCTCAGCAATGTCATCCGGAATGACCTTGGTATGACTACAGTCATACTAGAAGAAATAAAACAACTTAGTGTTAAATATAGTAACAGACTTAACAAGCATCCAAACGCACTAGCAACAGACCTCATGAGCCGGCCGATTCGGAACAGAAAACTTAAACGCTTCGCGCCAAATGCTCTGCCGGGCAGATTCAAGGCATTATATTTAGTTTATAAGCTAGATTGAGGTTACAGATGTAAGTTCTACTCCTGCAAACACAACTAATCTGTATTGATTATTATACGAAAGGCGTCTACTAATGAGTGGCCTCCTACAAGCCAATATTATATGATCCCACCGTTTGCTTATTGTAACTTTTACAGATTGCAAATAAAATAGGAGACATTAAAAAAATTGCACATCTGAAAGCCATCAGCCCCGGGATCTGCTGACTCGACTTTGCTTACGGTGGCAGGAACTGCCTGCTGCTCAGGTCTCCAAACCCCACAGAACAGTTACAAGCTCGGCGATGTGCTCGCTCACTTGAAGCCCAATTAATATATAAGAAAATATATGCCTATAATTTTAGGCGATTACAACATATTTAAGTGAATTTGTCTTCGTTTGTAACATTTTTCGCAGACTTTTGAAAAAGTGGTGGAAACACGTATGTCATCTTCAGAATCCAAATTGGAGAGAGGATGGTACAGAATGGACATTTTACTTCATGCATTTTTCCATAAGAAAAATAACTAAAATTATTTTATTAGCGTTAACCGTACGATGTATAAAATTTGTTAACGCGTAATTTATCATATAAAATTATACCAAATGTATAAAGCTCAAAATATAAATAATTCACGTGTCTTGGTTTCCCCGAAGAATTTCGACTGGCACTGTCGTACCTGTTGTGGTTAACCAAACCCGCCTCTGACCCTCGCTGACACTGCTAGTAGCGGATTGCCGTTCTTTATAGTGGATAAATGAGTGATTCGTTTCAGCGAGCCTTCAGAGGTAATTTATTGTGCATTCTTTGCATGGAGTACGCATAATAAAAGCATAGTGCCCACTCTTTCTCGTGTTTGTTCTCCAGAAATTCTGAACTGATTTCAATTATATTTAAAAGCCTTGTGCAAGCTGAAAACATCGTATTCTTGGACGACCGTTGCCGTTAATACACTGAAGCTCGGTATGTCCCTAAATGGCATTTTGGTCAAGGCCTCGTCTTCTCTTCTCACCTTCATTTTTTCTGTCCAACACTGTGTATCGAGTAACAGCTGTTACGTAAAGCAAGCTGTATATTTTATCACGATTCATAGCGTTTATTTAAGTATTTTTCGATGGATTGAATATTTAATAAGATACAGGAAGGTTATTTGAAGCTTGTCGCAAATCGTTCGACCGGTCCAACGGTAGAGAGATAGTGTCTTCCAGTCAAGTCTTTGCGCCCGTGTTGAGACCCACAGCCCAGACGAGAAGCGTATTGGCCAGCAGGGTATAATTAGAATCCACCCACATAACAGAATATTCAGGAAATGTTCCCTGTTGTTAACGCATGCATCCCAAGCACTCTCCTCTGTAAAATGGTCAAATTCGGGCGTTCAAATCACTTTTCGTATACACGGCAAACTTAAAGAAAAATTTTAAAGCTTCATCTCCATACGAGGCGTTTGAGGATT
Source organism: Cryptotermes secundus (assembly GCF_002891405.2). Taxonomy (NCBI): domain Eukaryota; kingdom Metazoa; phylum Arthropoda; class Insecta; order Blattodea; family Kalotermitidae; genus Cryptotermes; species Cryptotermes secundus. The sequence goes on along the minus strand of NW_019725414.1, from coordinate 127,004 downwards.
TTAGAGGGGAATGTGTAAGTCTAGCACAGGTTTCATCCAGTTATCATTTGGCACTTTGCATTCTGATGTGGTTCCTTTTTAATTCAATAACAATGAATGGTTTAGTCTCTTCAGATTTATAACGTCCTGAAATTTATACCAGAATCTTCTCCATAATTTTCACATGTGCTATGAACATGAGCACTCGTTTCAGTGTGTAACGCTCACGTTCCATCTCGACAAAAGAAGTAACGCTACTGAATGAATGTTAATTCTGTAGCAGGGGCTCGGGATAACGGTCGACAAGACGTAACGCATGAGCTCACTTCACGGTAACTCTTCATAATTTTTGGGGGCTATTGAGAAATTGGTTTGCTTGTAGGGTGTTGGCCCTCCGATTACGCCACGAAGTCAAACCCGCGCGGTGTGAATTGAGACGAGTAGCTGTGTCGCTCCCGCCCGATCTGCCGAACGATTTGCTGTAGGCCGTCATATAATCACCCTATACATAGAAGAATCATTTCTGTTTCTGAAGTTAACAGGTTTGGTGTGTAGCGTAAATGAACAGCAAGACTAATGAGGTATGTAAAATCAGAAATAACTTCTTGAAATGGACATAGTGAGTGTGTATCCACAACACAGGGACCGGAAGACTGGTATACGAACCGAAAAAATGGAAAGTATGGTACTTGACACTGGGTACGTCCTTGGGCAAATGTTTAGCAAGTAAAGGGCATGAAGAAGAGTCTTTTCTTCTGGGATATGAGCCATGTAGTGCGGTGAAAGTAATTCAAAGTTTCAAGGAACATATTACCTCAATATTCAGGAAGGAAAAGTATGCCAAGGAAGAAACCAGCAAGCAGCGCAAGGTTTCGCTGGGCTGCGCTTCATAACGACCGCTGCGAGTACCTCTGATCCAGCAAGAGTATGGTATTTAGCGGCCAGAAACGAATCTAAGATAGGCCTACGATTCGATTTGTAATTCGCATATTATTTGGCGGAGAGACTTAGAGCTTTTAGCAGTAGGGACCATTAAAGACGTATAGTTGTTTCTACCAAGATAAGAAAATTTATCGTCACACTTTTGCAACGATATTGATATTTTTTTCGGTGCTGAAGATATTGAGCGTACCGAATTTCGGTTAGTGCGTGCTGCCATTCATTTCAGATTGTGACGTAGTCCCTTCACCTCTCCCAGTTCAGTTACAGACACGTGTAAACATGTTGCGTTAGGTAAAAACAATTCACGTCCTTACGTAGTATTAAAGTCACCAGCATTTAATATCCGAAATTAAAATTACGATTTGTTCCTAATTCTCGAAAGTTTATTAACTTGTTTTGGTTGTTTTTATTAATTTTCTTATGGGGTGAGACTGAGTCTGTTTGGAACTACGGTGGCCCTTGTACCAGCCCCAGATGATGGATGATGATGATTGTGGAACAATTGGTGGGACGAAGATTGGCAGGGGAAACAGAACTACTCGGAGAAAACCTGAACCAATTTCACTTTGTCCACTACTAATCCCACATGACCTGAGCCGCCGCGGTGGGAAGCCTGCGACTAACCGCCTGAGCTATGGCACGGCCCTGTTGCTTTGGTTACTATGGTTATTGTTGATTCCTTATAATTATCACATTTTTGGAAATGTCTAGGTAACCTCACTAATTCATGCTTTCGACTCTAAGAATTAATAAGTACGAGTAGCAGTGGCCTGAATTGCCATAAAGTCGATGTCACGTGTGATCGGAGTCCTTCAGCGGTTGTCGTCGTGAAACATACACTCGGACAGGCAAATAGACGTGTGCTCCTCTATATGCCTTCTTTCTATGCATTTCTTACAGTGAACACATACTAAACTGTCGTACATAGTCATCAAATAAGGATTTGTGAGACGTCTCCACCTCCCAGTTTTTGGGAAATGCACCAATCTACCGCAGGAGCCGGGTTGGCGTAGTCGGTATAGCGGCTGGCTACGGGCTGGACGACTGAGGGGTCGGAGTTCGAGTTCCGGTATGGTCAAGAATTTTATCTTCTCCAAATCTTCAAGACCGGCTCTGGGGTCCACCCAACCTCCTACCCAGTGGTTACCGGGGCTCTTTTCCCCGGGGATAAAGCGGCCGGGCCGTGAAGCTGACCCCCCCCCCTCACCTCCAACTATTGCCGATGCCAAGAGAATTTGGACTTATACATCCACTTCCTCATACGCCTTCATGACGTACCGCTTAATTAGTTAAGCACAGGGACAACATTATCTTTTACAAACCTACCGCAGAACGGTATGGCCCTCTTCTTTACCACTTGACCGAATTGCACCATTAATCGTCGTGAGAAACAGGAGGAAAGTAGTGTGAGTTCTGCAATGTATAACACAAACTGTTTATTCGATAGTACGACTAGAAGAAAAACACTAGCTTAAAACTACAGCTCTCCAGTTGTTTAAAATATATGTAACTTAACAAGAATTTGTGGGCCAAGCAGCAGCCCACCGACCATCAGCTTATAAACGTCATGTTACTTCATGGAAGACCCACCTTGAAACATTCATCGTACTACTGCTGTAACATGGCGTCCCCGGAATTCTGATATTTTGTTGTCACTTGAAACGTATAGGTTAGGAAGGTAAAAGGTGGAAAGGAACCTATACACGCCACAGGTTGTTAAAATGCGCATGCGCTGAATCACGTCATGGATATGACGAGTTGAAAAGTAGACGATGACCAACAAGTCGTGGTTGATATGCGTGAACACATTTCGGCACTTGAAAATGAACTTGTCCGAAAAGAACGGTTGCAGGGGCCAGTTGTGTTCCAACCTAATATGCCTTTCAGTTTGAGAGAGTCTCGGCGGCGCAGTAGAAGAGCCAACATTGTGTTCTTTTCAGGTGACTTTTCGTATGCTTACGTGTTTCTGTATTTTCCAGTAGATCACAGATTACTTCCCTCATTTTGAATATACGAGTACATCTGATTGGTATCCAACGTAATTTAACAAAGTTTTCAGAAACAAGAAAGAAGGAACGTGTTCGCAAGGCATCTGCCATGGGTTGCAGGATGGCCCCAGTTCGTGAGGTCCAGGTTGTGTATAACTGTTAGGGTGTGGCATTGATTTGCTGAGGGAAGTTGTAACTGGGCTGAGAGTTGAAGGAAAGACGCATGGAATTATCCGTACTCAAAAAAAAAAAAAAGAATATTGACCTCCACTGCTAGTTGTAACTATTTGAAATGCTCCTTGTTTACTGAATGTCTGAAGTGTAGAAGTTGGTAGTTTCGATAATGTACTCATACATGTTTGCAGAAACCCATTTATAGTGTTGCTAGACTGGACTTACATGAAACTTAATTGAAAAACAAATTGTTTTGCTCAGTTATGTGCCATGACATTAACAGTATAAATTGGTTGTATCGTTACCAGCATAATGTGTTCGGTATTGAATTGGTCAGCCGTTACAGAATAATGAGACCGAAACATTAAATATTATTTGAGCAGGTCCCCAAACATATATTTATATTTAATCTCATAAATGTTACAGGTCTACAGAACCCCCGCTGGAATATTCAGAACATGATACTCTGCATATTAATCCTTGAAAGTAAAAACTAAAGTAAAGGTATCCTTGTGGCAGACCGTGGAGGCCCACAGGGTTGTGAGATGTTGAGGTTCCTACATTTTCTAAACAGTCGGCCCATAGAAGGCGGCAAGGTTGTCAGGCTTACGCGCCGGCCGCCCTTTACCCCTAAGAATATTTCAAGAATACTCCTGGTACTCAGTTCTGTTAGAGGCTGAGTCGACCCCAGGGCCATAGTGCGGCTGGAAGAATTAGGTCAATTGAAAAAAAATCCAATGACCTCATCTTGACTTGAACCCGCGACCTTCCGGCTTGTAGCATAGTCCGTCACCCACCTACGCCACCGCGTGACCCCTATTATCCTTGAAAGACAGAAATACTTTACCAACAAGTCAAATGGTCATTGGCTATATCTACACTGCTTTGAGACTTACATGGTTGTTTATGAGAGAATCACTTAATGTTATTTATCACTCCTAATATTTGTGTTGCACGGATCATTGCAGTAACATTTTCCTTGAGTGTTTGAAGACGTATGGAGAATGTAGGTATAGCTCCACCATTCTTGACTTTGGCACTAGATGGAGGTAAGTTGTCAGCTTCGCACTCTGGCCGCTTTACCCCGATGGAAATAGCCTCCAAGTGCAGTCGGAATAGCGACTACCAACTGGCTGGACGACCGAGGGGCCGGAGTTCGAATCCCGGCAGGATCAGAATTTTCTCTTCTCTATATCGTCCAAACCGGCTCTGGGGCCCACTCACCTCCTGCTAGTGCCGAGGTCAAGAAAATGTGGATCTATACATCCACTCCATATGCCTTCATGGCATAGTGCTTAATTAGTTAAGCACAGGGACAACTTTACCTTTTTTACCCTTTACCAATTGGATATTAGGCTGGGTGGACCCCAGTTGTCTGGATGCTGTGGAGTAGAGAAAAATCTTTTCCATCTGCTGGGAATCGAACCCCGCACTCGAGCCCCAAGCCTGTCACTATACAAACTGAGCTATGGTGGAGGAACTAGTATTTCCAAATGCCCTGATTTTTTAGCTCTCTTGCTTATAAACCACATCATCATATGAAAAGGTTCCCTCTTTAAACATCAGGCCATCCTCTTTTTGGTCTTCCTGTTGGTTCGTGATATAAAAGTTGCCTGGGAGCCCTTTCTTATGCCAACCTTCTCTTGATGTTCCAGCCAATTTGTCTTCTTTTCATGTTTTGTCCAACTCCCCCATTCCTAGTTGTGGCCATATTCTGTCACTCCTTGTACCATAGAATGTAACCTGCTACATACCACAGAAACTGCTTCTGTGTTGCTTCCAACCTTCGTGCCATCTACATGTTTCATTGCCATCCATAAACATTGCACTGCTTTAGTTCTACTGAATTTTAATTGCCCATATTCTCTTATTTTGTTTCCCGAAGTTCTTCCCACATGTGCGCTGAATTTTTTTAAGTTTGATATTTATATCTTCTTCTGCATCTAGTGTTGATATTTCACATCCCAAGTATTTAAAACTGGAAATGTTATCTTTAGTAATTTTGTTGGCAGTTGCTGTTGCAAATTAACACTTTACTTTTGTATACATTAGGTCAGATGAATGTGATATGGAATTTAGGGATTGGTGGTCACCAGCAGGGGGACTAGGTGTCTTGCAGTTGTCAGTTGGAAACTATGACTTGCAGCCAGGTGCAAGCCTCCAAAATGTGTGATGCACTAGTACCTCGTCGAACACTGTGACTTGTATTTGAAAAGAAACAACTTTAGTGTATCAGAACTTGGTCATAGTCCTGAAGTGGAGATAGAAACAAAAAGGACATTGGAGAAATAATTAATTCCGTGCCAGTAGCATGGCTTTTGACTCAAGAACTTGGGGTTCTTGCCTTTGATTTATGGAAGTGTCCGGAATTACGGATTCAGTAGAAGACAGAAAATGTCTTGGTGGGAAGAAAAAATGAATCTCTGCATCACAGGTGTGAATGTAAATGTTATGCCTCATAGAATCATTTATTTATTTATTTCGTAAGAATGCTAGGAGAAGCTTTTGCCTCGTAGCTCAGTAATTTTTGCAACTCGATTTATTTTAGTTTTTGTTAGTTTATCATACTTCTGAGTGAGTTCTCATAATTAATCATGCTCTGCTTGCATTGCTCTGCTCTGCTCTGCTTGATTAGCACAAACTGGTTAAGATATAAAAGTATGTGACGATGGTACATTTAATACAAATATTAAATTTTTGGAATCTATGCTTAAGAGAGGGCTTAATTTTTCAGTAGCAAATAGACTGTATAATTTGGCCATGGTATGTGCGGATCAGTCTGCCAGGTCCAAACTGCCCCCGCGACTTGGGTGTGGAGTTCTGTTCGAGGATTCGATGTATGTAGGAAATGTCAAGACCGTTGATACCTAACTTAACTAGGAAGGAATGTATGGCGTTGAAATCTCTAAAAGATAAACAGGAAATAAGAAATCTACAAGCTGACAAAGGACACTACGAGGGCTGGAACTTTAATAGTGGCAACACTGCTGTAGAGACGCCATGCAACGGAACCAAATAATGTCGCTTATACCACACGTTTGTTACATACCTACCTTACCTCAGAGCAAATGGACTCTCCCGTCCCACATCACGCACATGTGCAGTGACGAGAAGAACAGAGCCTCGTGTTAGCTGGCGGTCCAATGTAGTGTTTTAATTGTTTCTTGCAGCCTGTTGTGTATTTAATGAATATTAGGGTTAATTTCACCGACCACACAACATGTTTTTATTATTGTCACCCTACATTTTTCGACCTCAAGAGGTCATCCTCAGGTGTAGTGTGACAATAATAAAAACATGTTGTGTGGTCGGTGAAATTAACCCTAATATTCCCTAATGTAGTGTTGTCACGATGTTTTCGAAACAGGAACAACGGAGTTGAATAAAGATTGAATGTGCCAGAGGCCGTACAGCACGACAGTGTCATCAAGGTCTTCAATAGGCTTGCGGGGAATCTGCATTGCCTTACAGAACAGTGGCAAGGTCGGTAAAAGCCTTCAATGAGGGACGCCAAAATGTGGCAGACATGCGTCGGGGAGGTCGTCCTAGTGTCAGTGAAGAAGTGTATGCTCTTTCCGCGTTGCCGGAGAGTGATCGACGCCATACGATTCGTGAGCTGGCCCGAGAGACAGGATTAGCGCATACGACTGTGCTTCGCATTCTGAAGGAACGCCTGGGCATGAGAAAAATTGCATCACGATGGGTTCCGCATGATTTGACGGAAATGCAGAAATGGCTACGATACGACGCTGCTGGTAACCACTTGGAGCGCTATGAGCGCGAAGGAGATGCTTTCTTACGGCGTATCATTACGCTGGATGAGACATGGGCCAGATCGTACGAGCCACATATGAAACGTCAATCGAACGAATGGCATCATTACGGATCACCACGAAAATCGAAAGTTCGTCAGAACCCCAGCAGTGCGAAAGTTATGGTGATTCTCATGTACGACTGTGGTGTTATCCTAACGCATACCCGTACCCCTACAGCAGACCGTCAGTGCGCAGTATTACTGTTCATTTTTGGAACACAACCTGCGACCAGCTTTGAGAAAGAAGCGGCGACACTTTCTGCATAACCCACCCATCATTTTGCAGGACAATGCTCGGCCGCATGCAGTGCAAGCTATGGCTAATTTGATCGATCGATGGGGCTAAGTGCTGTACCATCCACCATACTCCCCGGACTTAAGCCCTTGTGACTTCGACTTGATTCCTAAGATAAAGGAACCACTTCGTGGCATTCGCTTCAGAACTGTTCCAGAGATTCTTCAGGCAGTAGACCACTCCATTCGAACTATCAACACAACAGGCGCTGCTAAAGGTATACTACGACTTCCACATCGCTAGCAACGGGCTGTACACAATTCTGGTGACTACACTGAAGGACAGTAAAACTTCGAAACATGCATCTATTTTGTATCAGTTGTAAATAAATAGTTGCCACTATTAAAGCTCCAACCCTCGTACATGGTAGTGTTGAGCAGTTCCATATACAAGAAGAAGCTATCCAGTCTACCATAATCAAGGGTTTATAAAAGTCTGCATGAGGATTCAACGTCTAAAATTGAGAGGAAGATACGGGAACTTCTTACCAAACACAAAACTGCCCTTCCCGCTGCCTTGAAATATAAACTGGCTCCCTACCACAGTAAACCACATCACCTCTATGGACTTCCAAAACATAAACAAATCTGAAGTTCCCCTTAGACCAAAGGTTGGATCTGTTGACCCTCCCTGTTATGGCCTGGCACAATTTCTCCATAAGCTCCTCAGACCTCTTGTTGGCAGTACAGACTCCTTCGTGGAGAACTCTAAACATAAAATTCATACAGGAGATCAACCTTCAAAACGAAGACTACCTTGAGGGTTTTGACGTTGTCATTCCTGTTTCCCAACTTACCCCCGTGAAAGAAGTCTTACAGGTCATAAGAAATAGACTCAGTATGGATCCGTCTTTCCCAGAACGCTGTCGTAAAAAAGATCCGGAGATAGGGACTAGAAGTATCGACGTTTTACTTGAAGACGGAGACAGAATCCAGTCTCCGAAACGTCATGTGTTTTAAATGGAAGCAGGACGATGGCTAATGTCCAGAAACATAATATTTGTACAGACTGGATAGATAATTAAGTAGCAATAATTACAGTACCGTGTATTTCTTAAATGTCGTTTTATCATTGAAATTTTAACTTCATATTTTGCATTGTTCCACGCACCATTTCATTTGGACTTCATCATATTGCCATTGTAATTTTGTTCACTGTGTGAGGTTCTCACGGCAGTGGTTGTGATAAATCATCATATAATCTGATGGAAGCCAACCGACATGTTACTCCGAAACATTAGTTAACTTTCAGCAGAATGAATGGAACCTAGAACCCGTCTGTCTTCACTGCTTGCAAAAATAATTACCAAATAGGTTTTCTGTGCACAAAATTATAACCATCTCTTTTATACATGAAATAATAAGATACATACATCATTTGACTATAAAGAAAAAGATAAATTTTCTCTTGTGATTAATTAATTAATTAAACAACATGCCCTGAAGGCATATGAGGGATGGAGGCAGTGGTTCCACCATCCTTTAACTCGGCTCTGGCCGCTTTACCTTTGGAAAAGAACCACCAGTGCCCATTGGGTGTGAGGCTGGGTTGACTCCAGAGCAGGCCTGGGCTGAGAAAAATCTGTCTCCCGTGCAGTGAATCAAACCCCAACCTATAGCCTGTCACTACGCCAACTGAGCTGTCCTGGCGTTTTCGTGTGTAAAATCGGTGCTCATTTAGGAGCCTGTGGAAATTCCTCACTTACTGAATATTATGTTGGAAATGCATGTGATAAATTCTGCTGCTTGATACAGATGGTAGTAAATGTTTTCTTCTGAATTGCTACAGTGGGGTCATTGATGACACAAATTCATCTCTAATAAACACACAAGGACGTGGTGGACCAAAAGTACTTTCTTGGATGATTGTGTAGAACATTTCCTGTGTGATCCACCTTCTGCAAAAGTAAAGCACTAATTTGAATCAGTAGCTGCCAACAAATTTATTGAAATGATTTATTTACAAAAAAGAAAGCTTATGTTCAAGGGCTCTAATATAAGAATGTGCTTGCCACTTGCAGCCCCTAAGCAGCTGAGAAAATTAGAATCTTTGAAAATTTTCCCCATGTTTTCCTTCACTGCGGACACACCACAAATGCTCATGGAAAAGGGGCTTATGAATATTTGTGCTTGCTTTTTCAAGCCCATAGTTATATTAGAGAAATACAGGCAGTGATAGAGGTAATATGCCAGACTTTTGTCTCAGAAAAACAAGAGAAATCTTAAATCTTCTTGAAGGAAAATAAAAATCCATCTTTCTGAATAAAGAATTAGTGAAATGGGAGCATTCAGTTATATTACGAGGGTCGTACTGAAAGTCATGAGCAACAATTTTTTGTAAAGTAACGTGCTTTATTATTGGCAAACCAAATACACCACCTCAATCTACAGACCTTTCTTTATTTTTCTGCATAATTGCCACTTCTTTATACACATTTCTCCCATCGTTCTGGGAGTTTGAAAATTCCCCTTCTGTAAAATTCCGTTCCAGCCATCCGAAGACACCGACGCACTGCTTTCTGAGTTGCCTCCCTTGTCTCAAAACGATATCCACGCAGTTGATCCTTCACAAATCTGAAAAGATGGTAGTCAGAGGGTGCCAGATCAGGGCTATAGGAGAGATGCAGAAGAACTTCCCACCCCATCTTTGCAATTGCTTCCAATGTGACCTTTGTGGTCTTCGGTCAATAACCACGGGACCCAACGAGCAAAACGTTCATATAGCCCAAGCTTTCAATCATCTCCTGTACTGCACTGTGCCCTGTTACAAGTTTTCAGGCTATTGTGTCCACAGTCACACGCCTGACATCTTCAATGATCTCATCCACTCTTTCCTTGTTGTGTTCAGTCAAGGCTGTTCGAGGACGACTGCTCCGAGGCTCATTTTCAATGCTGGTGTTCCCATCTTTAAAATGTTTCACCCATCTTCAAACACTGCTCGCACCCATGCACACGCTTCCATAAGCACACTGAATTCAGAAAGCAGTGCATCAGTGTCTTCGGATGGCTGAAACGGAATTTTACAGAAGGGGAATTTTCAAACTCCCAGAACGGTGGGAGAAATGTGTACAAAGAAGTGGCGATCATGTGGAAATATAAAGAAAGGTCTGTAGATTGAGGTGGTGTATTTGGTTAGTCAATAATAAAGCATGTTACTTTGCAAAACATTGTTGCTCACGACTTTCAGTACGACCTACATATTTTCTCCACAACTCTGCACCATTTCAATTTTGTATCGAAGACACCTTTGTTAATGGAAGTCTTTACACTTCTAATTGAGGATCACATTGTAAGCCAAAGAGAGATGCATGAAGCAATTCTGGATATTCCTCAGCATACTTTTATTAGAGTTTCTCTCCTACCGTCAACTAAGCGTGTGCATATAATTTTTGTTTAATTGAAGCCGGAATAGTATAGTCTGTATAGCGAATCGCTATGGGCTGGAGTCATAGTTCTGAGTACTGGTAGGGTCAAGAATATTCCCTACTCCACATCGTCCAGACCAGCTGTGGTGCCCACCCAGCCTCCTATCCAGTGGGTACTGCAGAGGTCTTTCCTCAGCGGTAAAGTGGCAGGAGGGTGAAACTGACCACTCACCTCCAGATAGTGCCGAGGTCAAGAAAATGTGGATCTATACATCTCCCTCCCCCCATAGGCCTTCATGGCATAGTGCTTAATTAGTTAAGCACAGAGACAACTTTACTTACTTTGCTTACTTAATTTAATTGAACAATTTTTAATGTGCCAGATAAAATTTGCAGAATGTACCCGAAGACTCGTGCTAGGGAGAGTCAGTAAATAGGTTACAAATAGAAGTATAACAGCTGTAATAGACGTAATAAGTTTACTGAGTGTATCAATAGGTAGCAGCAGAGTCCAGTGTCATGACAGCCTAGGTAGCAGACATGCATGCTCATATTCAGAGGCTGGTTTCAGTAGTCAGAATGGTGATCGTCGGGAAATGAATGTTTCTTTCAGGTTCGAATATCACATGCTTTATGTTTTATATCCATTTGTGGCCTATTTACTGATTCTCTCTCGTATATTACATTATTGCTGTACTTTACTATTTTGTTTTATAACTGCTTGGGTTTGTAAAGGTCAAGTGTATTCAGTCTTAATTATCCTATAATGTATAGTTCTGTATAATGTGATTGTTACACCGTAAAATAAAGATCCTATGTTCTTTCTCTCTGCATGTCTGTACCCAGGCAAGGATGGCAACAAGGTGACAACGGTGGTGGCCACCCCTGGACAAGGTCCCGACCGGCCCCAGGAAGTATCCTACACCGACACCAAGGTGATAGGCAATGGAAGTTTCGGCGTAGTATACCAAGCAAAATTGTGTGACACTGGGGAAATGGTGGCCATCAAGAAGGTTCTTCAGGATAAGAGGTTCAAGGTGAGGTACTGGGTTCCACCTCTGTTCAAAGTAAGAAGTGTATATGCACTTTATTCCCTTATACTTCATTCCTCAAAGTACTGGTTGTTGTGCTTTCCTACATGGTATATCAGCTACTTCTAATGATCGTACTTATTGCTCGTAATCATAAGTATTATGAAGGTCACATAATTTTATGCATGCTTCTATCCCACCTCTTGCTTACACTATGACCCACATACATTTCAGCACAGTCTGAAAGTAAGTTTCTGTGGTCTGGTCACAAGGATATTCCCGGAAGGTTACTAGTCGATTCCTGACGAGGTCATTGGATTTATCAATTTACCTAATCCTTCCAGGCGCACTATGGCCCTGGGGTCGACTCAGCCTCTAACAGAAATAAATACCAGGAATCTTCCTGAGGTAAAGAGCAGCCAGCGCATAAGGCTGACAACCTCACCACCATCTGGGAGCTGATTGTCTAGAAAATGTGGGAGCCTCGACGTCTCACAACCCTGTGGGCCTAACAGCCTGTTACATTTTACCTTTTTTGCCTTAACTATTACATTGCTTATTGTGACAGATGGTGTTATGTAATAAGCTGCAAACAGATAATTTTCATTTTCAAATTTCTCTTCTTTGAGGTTAATAGCCAGCAGTGTTACATGATGACCAGTCAGTAACAAAAGGGTGTAATACGTGTTGATTACTTTTCGAGGAGGGGTGTGGGACTGAACACAAGAAGATCTTAAATGGAACAATTTTAATGTTGTGATAACTGAAATAAAACCATAGTTAATTGAACTCTGAGTTTTGAAAATCAAATTGGAGAACATTAAATGGCAGTTATGCTGTAAATTGATATGAGCAACTGTGACAAAAGGAAAAACAAATCTAAGAACATAAGAATTACCCTGTGAATTGATATTAGCAGCTACAAAGAAAGGACTATCAAATAGAGAAAAACAAAGTGTGGATTACCATGAAAATTGATCTTAGCAGCCATGACAGTGAAAAGAAAAAAAAAGCAAACTGAAGAACATTAAATAAATTAATGTTAGCAGCTATGGCAGAATTTTACTTTACAATTTACAATTTTATTTTACTGATAACTGAAATTTGAGAAACCACTGTTGCTTGATATGTGTTGTTAACCAATATTTAGGTAGGAATTTCACAAATGGCCATATGCATTCAGCCATTGGAATTTTATGTGACAATTCTGTGATGTGTGATATGTCTAGAAGACATGGATAAGATCATGGTATTGAGTTTGGATACTTCAGTTCAGTGATTGACTACAGGCTGTACAGGAGGTTTTATTTCCCCCATGGGCAGGGACTTTTATTCTTTGTCACCATGTCCATACCATCTCTGGGATGAACCCAATCTCTTATCCAGTGGGTAATGGTAAATCAGCTTGATTGTGAATCTGTCGTCTAACCCCCATTTAGTCCCAAGATTAGGTAAGCATGAAACTTTACCTCCACTGTGTTTCTTCACGGCATTATCACTCTGTATATTCACTTGTGTCTTTAATGCAACAATTTGCCCCTAATTTAAAATAACATTAAAATCACAATCAGCTGCTGCTTGTTTCTGCCTTACTTGCCCATCTTCAGCAACTGTTCACTATTAGAAACTGCCACATAGAACTAGTTCTTAAGTCAAAATATTTCAGTGCCTGAATTAAACACAAATGCAACAAAAGGGAAGTAGCGCCAAGTAAGGTCGAAACATGTAGCAGTTGATTGTGATTTTAATGTTGTTTTAAATTGAGAGATTGTGAACAGAGTTGCGCTAAAGACAGAAGAGAGTGTGTAGAGTGATACATTAATGCAGTAGGATGCAAAAATACAATATTCATGGCATTATGCCCAATCCTTTTGCCTTTTACAGTTATGATTTGCAAGCATCATAAAGGTACTGGATTGTGTGGATTTAATTTAACAAATCAGTATGGGACAAATTTGGCCACGCCATAGCTCAAGCGGTTAGTTGCTTGCTTCCCACCACGGTGGCCCAGGTTCGATACCGGCTGTGGTCAAGTGGGATTTGTGGTGAACGGTGGCACTGGGGAAGGTTTTCTCTGAGTACTTCGGTTCCCCTGCCAATCTTCATTCCACCAGTTGCTCCACAATCACCCTCATGTATCATCTGGGGCTGGTACAATAGGCCAGAAGTGGCCACAGTACAATGGACTTAGTCTCACCCCACTAGCAATAGAAAAAATGGGACAAATTTCGCCATAACCAGACTACAGTGAAATGTGTGAAGTTGGCCACCTGTCAATGGCAACATTTTTAATAAGCAAAGTTGTATAAATTTATTCATGGCCAACCTTCTGTGACTTGGCCACCTATCTTTTATCATGCAACTCTTCGTGCATTTCATTCTGTGGTTCTGTACTTATTTTAACCCTTCTATGATGGCCACGCAGAAAAAGAGACTAATATTTTGTGCCAGTCTGTACAAATGGAAGGCCCTGTACCAGTTTGCCCCATGTTACTGCTAAACATCTATTCTGCTCTTTCTTTGCGATCAGTATGCAGTGGAATTCGCAAAACAGGTACATCCTACCCTTCTGTTAATGGCGTTATAGCAATATTTGTAATTTCCCTTCAACCTTCCATTCTTTATGCTGTTATGTGATCAATATTACTTAGCCAGCTTTCTCTGTAAGGTAAGGGATTTTTAGATTTTCCAAGCAAAGTTCAGTCACATACCTACTCTTGTGTCTCTGATCCATCATGTCATTGTTTCTTCAAGAGTCTGCACACAGTGCCATGTAGTAGTAATAACATCTGCTGCTAGGCAGCAAGTATATGCAGCCATTACTGAATAATGCCTTGGCAAACAGACATGTTCCCAAAGAAACGATGGACGTACAACAATGAACAGTGTTTTCTGCAAGGTCCTTGCTGAGATGTTATAAGGAAAACAGGTGGTGCAAGAGTTGATAAGATTTGTAGAGAATCTATGAAGAGAAGACTCAGTCCTTGCAGTTTAGAGCCAGTGGGCAACAAAATGAGTGCAGGAGCTGAAGAATGGTGACTGTTAGAGGCCATTACCAGAGAACGACTGGAGAAGACATGGCAGACTGAAAAGACAGCGTGTGCTGTAATGATTTGTAAAGTGTGGAGATCAGCAGTGGATTTATAATTAAGTGTAGTAACAAGTAGTGTGTTAAAGTGGTCAGTAAATCCAGTCTCCTGTCCAAACACCGTCAGTAGTCACACTCTTGACACGTGATAATATGACGGTTTCACAGCAACAGAAGATGAGTTAAACATGCAGCATAAAAAGGACGTTTTAATTTAATAGACAGAGGTGTTGGAAACATTAACCTGCACAGGAATATGATTCTGAATGCTTGAGAGAACTGCAGCAGTGAAAGAAAACAGAAATTATCTAAAACAGGCAATGAATTTAATAACATCGTTGTTCTGAAACATTTTCAGAAATGTCACCTGATGGAAGTTGAAGTGTGCCAGGAAAATTGCTGTACTAAGCAGGACGGTTGCAGGTTCCATTACCAATGTGGTCATTGAATTTTTTTAATTAACCTAATCCTAGCCATACTGTGGCCCTGGGTTCTACTGATCATCTAACAGAAATGAGTACCAGGAATCTCTCTGTGAGTAAAGGGCAGCCAGCATGTAAGGCTGACAACCTCACTGCCATCTGTGAGCCAATTTTCTAGGAAATGTCAGTCCTCAATGTCATGCTTCCATGGCCTGTTACAGGGATAACTTTACCATAGGCACAAAAACTGGAACTGTTAACAGTATTCCCTGTAAGTTGCTGCTGCTTGAGTGGTATCACAGGTGGTCAGTATAGACATATTGTGGTACCTAAATGTTTTATCAAGGCTGGAACAGAAAAAGTATTGAAATGTTGTCTTTATTAGAGGCTTTTATATACATCACAGATATAAATGTTGAGTGAAATGTGGTGTATGCAGCATTATAAACAATTGTGGTGCAGTCCAGACATAAAACAATTACAGAGAAAGGTAGTGAACAACATTGCAGAGTATATTTAGTCACTGTCTCAACGCTAGAGGGATCATTAAAATTGTTCGAAAAGAGAAAGATGGGATTAATTTAGAAGTCTTTAATTATGGTGATTTTGTTTTTTGTCATTATTGTAATGTTTTATTAGATTTTAATCATATTTGCCTAAGATATATTGAGAAATCTGCTCTGAAATATAGACTGGATTTGTAAATGATGTGTTTTTATTTACATTAAATGTATATTTATATACAGCAAGTGCAGTAATTTTAGTAATCTATTACTGTGCATAATCTCCACTAGTATAAATTTTCTTGAAGTGAAATTTTGTCACATATGACCTTTGAATTTGATTCCATTATCATGTTTTAATTCTTAATATACAGAAGAAATATTTCATGCTAAAATGTGAATGTTTATGGACTTTCACATATTTCCAGTAGTTATTGCCATTATGCAGACATGTGAACATGTTTCATGTGTTATATTTTAGCATCCTGTTGCACTGATTCATGTCCATGATGTGTATTTGTACCAACCGTCTTACAGTGCACACAATTTCATCTTTCCCTTCACTACATGTTTCGGCATCAGTGTGCCATCTTCTGGTGTGTTATATTACGTCAAACCATTGCACTGTATGCCATCATGTCTCCTTTATAAAATGATTAAAATGTATATATGTCATGTATAATAATAAAGTTTATATATTAAAGTTTTCAAGATTTATCATCTATACGTCGCACTTCAAATTCACGAGTTACATCAATCCTCCCCTATAGGAGTACTCCTCCTATATTCTTGTGTATACACAATTGACGTAACTCCAGTGGAATGATGTCCATAAGTTTCATGACAATCTGCCATATTTGGTTCAAAAGTTATTAAGACTGTTATTCTCTGTAAAGAGTGGAAGGCTGTTAGTGGGTCTGAAATTCAGATAGATTATGCAGCAGTTAATCAGGAAAGAGAAAAGCATCTCCAGTTCTCCATTTGTGTTATTTTACACGAGATGTGGGAATAATATACTACTGAGATATTTACAGATAAAATCAATGTAATGATTCTGCAAGGGAAATCCAGTTTTATATATTATGTGTTATATTTATCAAGTAAACTTGAAATTACTGATTTTATCACCTTGTTTCCATTAAAAGCATTATGAATCTGTTGCATTGCTGTGATATTTTCTTTTCAGAACCGTGAACTTCAGATTATGAGACGTTTAGAACACTGTAATATAGTCAAACTTAAGTACTTCTTCTACTCTAGTGGGGACAAGGTATGAAACTTTTATGTTTTTTATATTTTGTTGTAATATGCTCCATAGAATTAACCTTTAAGAGCCGAGCGACACCATATGGCGTCATGAAAATAAAGTCAAGGGGACGAATGACGCCATATGTCATCGCGCAGTCCACGCGTGCGGCCGGCTTTTTAAAATCTAATTTTACGTTATAAATTCTTTTTCTACTTAACATGATTTTTGGTCACCAGCTGTATAAGTTGTCTCTCTTCCCACCTGTGTTGTCTAACGGAATGTTGGCTTCGTGTGGAAATCTTGGAAACATCCGGAAATCCAGAGTCCGACGTCGCACTTCACGCGCTTTGTCTAGACGGTTCTTCGTTTCCCACGCAAAAAGCACACACGACACCTCAATTGCGAAGTAGAGTAAGTCGGCCAGTGATGTGGTTTGGCCTCCTATAATCGAGATATCTCCGATAAAACGGCAGGGGTTCGACCCCTGGGCCGTTGTTGGCGAGGTGGACCCCTTCCAGCATGTTCCGCACAAGAGCGAGACGAAATTCTCTGTGTGACAACAGGATGTAACTGTTCAGATCCAGGAGATGGAAAAATAGTTTATTTGTCCATTTCCAGGTTCGACGACAGATGCTATAACTGTTTGCCACAGTTTGCCCACAGCTGCACCTGAATAATTATTCACACTCCTCTTGCCATGCTGGTGTGGTGGTCCCCAGGTTGCCGACCAAGATGCTGAGTCTTCGTCGAAATCAATTTCTGATTCACTTTCCTCAACGCCACTCTCAGAATTGAATGTACAACAATCTGATTCCTAGTCGAGTCGTTTATGAGTTGAAATATGTCAGCGTCTTACAAAGGAGACAGCAGGATGGTTGGTTCACACTTTTGATACTGCTTGGCTGTGGTATTAGGATGATAACCATGAAAGTACTTATAATCTACTTCCAGCAGTGAGAACAGAGAGCTTGTTGTGTTGCGACAAGCGATAATAAACATTCAGGGTTCTTGTATGAATAGATACTCACCCCACATCTCTGCATACCGAAATGAAGTACGTGTATAATCTTTGGAGACATGCAAGACTAAACATGGCTACAACATAAACCATCCACTGTGTTGCAACATCTACATACAGCATTCTTCATTCCAAAAACTCTGAATTCTTGTAGACAGACGACAAATTTGGGAATTTTTTATTTGGAATCAGTCTAAAAATGTTTACACATTTTATAAAGTCTGTAAATTACAATATCTGATTCTATATTCTTTCTAAAAAAAACAGCGTTTATTTGGTTCGTCTATCACAAAAATTGTAGAAATCACAGCAATTTTAGGAAATGATTACAGTTTTTATTGCTTTAAAATTGCGGGTATTTAAATCAAATCTGTCCCGGTGCCATTACCGGAATTTAAAGGGCCGTCACATAAAGGTTAAGCACTGATATTTCTTTTTACATTTGTTGAAGCAAACCCAGCTGTACTGGATTCTTGTCAGATTTATTTTTCACGTGCTAAACTCAACATATTAACCAGTTATAACTGTAGATTATATTTGTCATTTAAGAATTAGAGATTGGACCAAAATGATCGCAGTTATACAAGGATCTCTTCGTCCACATCCATAAAGGCCCCTCGCTTATGTTTTTACTTCTGCCTTGGAGAGGTGAGCTGTGCCACAATATGCCATTAACAGTGTACTAGAGTGAATCATTTCCTTTATTTATTTATATGTAAGGCAGAATTCTGTTTGTGAAAGATGTACATTGCATTTTACAGTTATTAAAGTTAAAATTTGTATGTGTTTGATAGGCCATAAATCGTGAAGCATTAAGTTTTCCTTCGAAGAGCACACAGTCTACTTGGCTGTAACAGTGGGTAGGTTGGTACAGGTCCACCAGCGTTCTGAGGGAACAAGTTTGAAGAGTAAGCCAAGCAAGAGACCAAACTGATTGCCACGGTTTCTTGCTAGGCCTACCCTTCAACCCTGAAGATGGAGACAGTATGTTCTCCCAAAACAGAAGAGGGTTTCTGCCAAAATACACAGTGTTACAGCCCAGTTGATTATACTGTTCATAATCATCATTGTAAGAATTTATATGTAATGTGTAGGGTCATATTCAGTAGGTAATTGATGTAACTGGGTTACATAGCATCTTACAGAGTTTTTATGGTTTCCCTCAGTCTCTCTGGACGGTTTCCAGAATACTGCAAATATGCCATGACTGTGTTCTTCAAAACCATAGCTATTAACTGCACTTGTTGGCATTATATCACTCAGCAGCGTACCTTGTAATCCATCACACATACATTAAGATCAGACATATCACAACAAATACTGAGACACAGGTGCTTGAGAATTGCCTGTCTTCTAATTAATGCAGGCAGATAGTTTTCTGATTATATTTATTTGGCAGATGGGTGTCCTATTTGTTGGCAGGAATCCAACTTTTATTTTATTTCTTTAACAAAAAGAAGTGTAGTTGGTGTTAAACAGAATTTTCATTGCCCATTTGCTGACTTCTTATTCCAAATTTGTTAGAAATTATAACTTCATACCACATGTCATTTCATTTCATTGGACTGAATAGGTTAGCTCACTGGCTGACATTTGAAACTGAGTTTAAGTTTTATCCTCCTCCAATTTTCTGGGCGATTGCAAGAAGAGTACTACAAACTAAGTCATTAGATAAGATTTGAGGCTTTCACGGCGGTGACTATGAAGAATGCAGTCTTCTGGGATTTGGCACCGTGTATATGTGGTGTTAACCGACGTTTCGGAGGAACGTATCGCCCCCATCTTCAGGGTTGAAGAAAAAGTATAAGTAAATCTGCAAGCGACAACACCGTGAGACACGATAAAGCAGACTAAAGAGTATACCGTTAGAGCAGAGAGGGAAGGGGATGAACTGCAAGTGAACAAGTGAAAGCAGTGGTGTGGGGAGGTTAACACCACATATACACGGTGCCAAATCCCAGAAGACTGCATTCTTCTAAGTCATTAGACATCAGACACTGTAATTTTGGTCATGACCTTGAAGGAGGATTAAGGGAGGGTAATTTACTCCATTACTTTATGTGGTATAGCTACTGCTCATTAAGCACATTATCTTGTCTGAGTTGAACAGTTCCCTGAGTGGCAGAAATTCTCAAACACACTTGGACTGGAACACATGATAAGAATACAGTTTCTCAGGTTTATTGGTTAGAAAATAAGTCTCAGGTTTGAAGTTTGGTTTTGAAGAATGGAATCACAAGTACAGGAGAACTTATTTGAAAATTTTTATGTTCATAAACGATGATGATGATGATGATGATGATGATGATGATGATGTTATAATTGTTGTTGTTACAGTGACAACAGCAGCAACAGTTTTCTTCTTGAAATTTCATTTTGTTATGCTCAAAACATTTGCCCACTCAACAAACGTGGATTTAAAATTTGTACTCCTCATAGGATTTGTATAATTGTTTAGAGCGTGTAATTAGGTGTACCCTAATCTCTTGCGGCTTTGGTGGGTGGAGGTGCATTTACTTCAGTGATAGGTACAGAGATTTGCTGTATTCTTGTTGCCTCCAAATACCACTGGAACACTCTTCCCATCTGCAATTCATTTTAGCCCTTTGTGTTAGAGGGCAGCAACATGATCTTTCTGTGCAGGCCCACAATTGTAAGCCTTCTGCCAACAACTTCAATAATTTTCTTCTGCATTATAACCATGTGCTGAATATTATACCTTTTATTTATGTTTCCACCCATATAGGATTAACAATGGCTAGAATAACATATTTTCTTACCCCAAAGTGCTTCCCCCCTCCCTAATAATACTTTGTAGCTGACAGGAATGAGGTAAATAGAAAGGGTGGAGAATGTTTAAGAGAGTTCTTTTTATTTTCATTGCTGTTTTTGTGTTTCATTTTAGTAGTTTGATTTTAAAAAAACAGCTGGTTTTAGTTTTTACCAGCATTGAACTTCCGCCAGTTGCTCCACAATCATCCTCACCTATCATCTGGGGCTGGTAGAATAGGCCAGAAGTGGCTGCGGTACAAGGGACTTAGTCCCACCCTACTGGCAACAAAAAAGCCCCTCATATATTTTTCTCTATCCTCCTGTTACTTTGTGTCCCATAGGTGGTTGTGAAACACGCTCAATCAGTATTATTCTCATAGGATGGGGCTACGTTTTACTCCCATATTAAAGAAGGAAAAGATGAGAGAAAAAGATTCCAAGCTTATGTGGCAGTCATCCCCCCCCCATATTTAATCTCTTTTTAATTTCGTTGTTAATGTGGTGTGATTTGTTACTGTCATTCCCTAGTATCTGGACTTGGCCAAATTTTCATTATGATTTTGTCTTGTATCTTCATTATGGATCATGAGCATTTATTTAATTTCCTCTTTGTTTACTGGCCTTCTTACATCATCATCATTATAAGCCAGATAGCATTTGAGAGGAATTAAAATGCAGAAGCTAACACTTTTTATTCCTTCCTTTAACTGGTTTTGTAATATTATTGTTTTTCAGAAGGATGAAGTGTACTTGAACCTAGTACTGGAATATATCCCCGAGACTGTGTACAAAGTTGCTAGGCATTACAGTAAATCTAAACAGACGATACCTATTAGTTTTATAAAGGTGAGTGATTACTAGTATTTTATATGACAGTTATATATGATGTGCAGCTGTGTTGAGGAACTGTGGATGACTGCATAACTTTATGTTTTAATGTTATAAGTATCCCCAGTTGCGTTTCAAACAAGACACTTTAACAGGTGCTTTCTGCAAAAGGAATTATAAATGGCATGTGAACCTTTCATGCTCTGCAAATTACACATCAGATAAATCTGACATAAGAAGGTAAGTAATGTCCTGTAATTCTGGAGCTGCCATATTTTAGATAAACTGTGATGGATATGCCCCTATGGTAAGTAAATAATAAATTCACATGCAGTTAGTTTTGATACTTAATCAGGTTGGTCAGAAGTCAGAACTGTAGGCCTATACTACTTAATATGTAAACAACCAATACTGAGAATCCTGTTCACTGTTATGACACACTACAAGGAAATTACATATATATGACTTGTTTAAGATGTGCTTCAAAGCCATGCACAAAAGTATTAAAAGAATAAAACATATGTAGGATTTGATGTTTTGTCAGCAATGGTTATAACGGGTTCCATCTTCTGGAATATAATGCTGTGTAGTTTGTTGAAAGTTGATGTTTGGGGGGAACATTTTACCTCCATCTTCAGGATCAAGGAATAAGCCAAGTAAGAAACCAGCAAGCAAGCTATATTCTTCTCGTGCTAGGCAATTCTTCAATCCTGAAGATGGAGGTTACATTTTCCGCTGAATCATTGGTTGTCTTTAGTGGACTATACGAAATTGTATCCAAGATGTAATGCTTCAAAACATTTATGAATTCAAGGCAAGCTGAACTGAATCAAAACTTTCTTCTTTCTCACATAAATTTGCTACTATAGTGGTTTAGAGCCAGGATAGTTCACTTAGGATAGTGACAGGCAGACCGACTCTGAGGCCTATATAGTTGGTACCGGGGACTAAAACGGCTGGGGCATGAATTTCTTGACTATGTTATTCAGATAAAATGCCAAGAGATGCCACTGTATAAGAGCCAGGCTTTTTACATGGGTTTCACAGGTACGTGCATAAGGTCAAAATTTTTGGCACTTCTGGAGTTAATGAGCTGTGTATGAACTTTATTTTTGACGGTGGGAGCCAGATTAAATTCATATAACATCTTGTAATATTATATTTTGGCATCCTGTTGCATTGAAGTATAACTTATAGTCTTGTTTTCGATCTGTAATGCAACAATATTAATTTAACAACATTAATTGACATTTAATTCACTGAATGTTCATTAAATGTTTAAAATGTCATTAAAATATATGTACATTCAGTGTGTATGCTAAATGCTCCAGCCACATAGGGCCATATTCAGGCAACACTTTGTGCACTTTGTCAGATAGTATCATTAAGGCACGTCATTATTATTAACTTTTTTAATTCTGATTCCTATCTTGTGTATTGCAGCTATTTTTGTGCCTCATTTGGTGTGCCACTTGCTTAGTTGTCTATAAATACACACAACTAAGCAAGTGGCATACCCAGTGGGAAGGTGTAAGGAACACAAAGTAACACTACCTACAGCATAATAGTAACAAAGTGACATGCCTTAATGAATACTATTTGACCAAGTGCACAGTGCTATAGGCTCCTTTAAAAGAAATAGTTGCCTGAAGATGGCTCTAAATGGCTGAAACATGTAGCATTAAACACAGAATGTACATATATTTTTATAATTGTAATGTCAATTCACACATTTAGTAAATTAAGTGTGAACTAATGTTGTTAAATTACTATTGCATTATAGTCAGAAAGCAAGACTGTAAGTTAAATGTCTTGTAATGTAGACCCCCCTAGTACAAGATATCATAGAGGATGCCTGTGCATTTTATGGTTTATGTAAGTATTAAGAACTGAGCTTCTATTAATCACAGTCTTTCATGCAACACCATGTCCCACAAAACTTATTAACTTTAAAAGTTTGAAAGTTCACTAGATGTTTTGGCCAATATGGCCATCAGGTGTTAAAGTCTTTTTGATGAGGAAACTGCTGTCTTGTGATGTTAATATGTATGGCGGTCTCTTCAGTCTGCTTGTGAGTTGGAGTTGGTGCATTGTCTTCTTCCTTGCTGTGTGTTTTTCTGCATATCTTGTTCCTGAATGTTTTGTGTTTTCTTAATATTATTAAGAATTGGATTAGCCATTGTGGTTTAAGAAATAATAGAAATTTTGATGCGAGTGTTGTTATTGTTACCTTCTTTGTATCAGCTTTGTGTTTTAATTCTGTTCTTATTTGTTGTTCTTACAGTTGTATATGTACCAGTTATTCAGGAGCCTGGCGTACATCCACTCTTTGGGAATCTGCCATCGGGATATCAAACCTCAGAATTTGTTGTTGGATCCTGAGACGGGTGTGCTCAAGTTATGTGACTTTGGCAGCGCTAAACATCTTGTCAAAGGGGAACCTAATGTTTCGTACATCTGTTCACGTTACTACCGGGCACCCGAACTTATATTTGGGGCCATTGATTACACTACTAAGATAGGTATGCCAGATTCTTAATGCACAAAACAAAATGATTCTCTTATGGTGGCAGTGATTGTTGCAAACTTTGGAAGCAAACCCTTTGTGAAGCTATAAGTGTCTAGATGGCTATTCATTGAAGTACTGCTGTTATTACAACCATAGTAGAACATCCATGCAGTAAATTGAAGGAAAATCACATTTTTAGACATTGTTGCTTGAAATTCTTTATGTGACAGTTATAACCTGTTGTAGATCACACCTTACATATCACATGCATAGGAAACGATGCTCGCTTTGCCGGTGACGGATCTAAACCAACATGATTGTTGATTCCAAGAAATGCCAAAAAATTGTTTGAACTTTTTATGTCTTTGTAAACAGTGAAGCTACTTCAGTATGACTAACTTTGTTATAAAGTACTGATATTCTTCTTTGTGAGCACTAGTAGTTTTTAAAATGATTTTGGAATGAAATGAGTCTAGAAGTTCGGTATTTATACTGCATTTTCAATACATGGTAAAACGATTATCTCAACAAGAAAAATTCTGTCCAGTGTCTTTCATGATTTCAAGTGAGTCATGTAAGTCTGTGAACAAAGACTGGATTCAGGCATCACACAGAAGGTTCTAAACATGTTAAACATGTTGTGATTTGGACACTACATAAGAATGGAACTAGTATAACTCAGTTGATATAGCAACTAGCCTGTGGGCTTGGTGACCAAGGAATTGACATTCTATTCCCAACAGGGGTAAGGATTTCTCTCTTCTCCTTAGCATTGCGATGAGCTCTCAGGCCCATCCACCTTTACATGTAGATGGTAGTGTGGCTGTTTCCCCAGGGATGAAGTGAGAGTGGCATGTAACTGACTACTCACCTCTACCTAGTGCCAGTGCTAAGAATGGTTGAGCATTCATTCAATCCCCCATATATCCTTATAGCATGGTACTTAATTGAGCATAGGAATAAGACAGTATAGTCATTATAGCAACTAACTATGGGCTGAATGACCAATGCGTCAGAGTTTGAGTCCCAGTAGGGCAAAGAATTTTCTCCACATCTTCAAGGGCAGCTCTGCGGCCCACCCAGCCTCCTATCCAACAAGTACCAGGGACTCTTTCCCTGGGCTTAAAGAGGCCAGGGCGTGAAGCTGACCACTGACCTCCAACTAGTATCAAGGCCAAGAAAATGTGGATCTATACGTCCACTCTCCCATACATCTTCATGGTGTAGTGCTTAATTAGTTTAGCACAGGAACAACTTTACTTTTACATTGCCAGCTAAGAATTCCGGATCAGTCACTATATTTGATCTTGTGATTTGCTTATAGTTTATAGCCATTGTATGAGAATTTGTTGTGTCTTTTCTTTGAACCATTGGAAGTGCTGTAAGATACAGAACACTTGGCTCCTTCCTGTATGGATTCGTTAGATGGAACACACATGAAGATAACTGTAATGCTCAAAAAATGTCTTCAGTAAAGCCACTTATGTCAGAGTAGCTGCTGAAAATGATATCCTCCATCCAAGCACAGTTCACACTCACATGACAGATTCTGTGGAATTTGTTTTAAAGTTCATCTTCCATCATTTTTAGAATAACATTTTTGGATTTTTACCTCTGAAACTTTCCAGATGTGTGAGTTATGTCTGGGGAACATGAGTGGTATAGTCCTCTTCTGATATTCATTTTACAAAAACAGTCCATAAATCATCATCATCATCATCATCATCTTTATTAACATCCGTAACTGTTACAAAGTAACACATGGACAAGTCATAACATGTAGTACAATCATTCGGGAATCCTTTGCCCACGGCCTAAAGGGTTCCTAAGTCAACAGAGACATACTCTAATTAAAACTACAATACAGAATACAAGTACACAAATTTTAGATTTATTTTAAATATAAATAAGTTAATTTCAAGTTTATTTGCCTTTATGCTTAATCGACCAACTTTAAAAATACTACTTTAAAATCAAGTTACTAAAGTAACCATCACAACCATACTCATCAAGGATAAAAACACATCATCAAATCATCATTAAGGATTTTGAGCAGAGTTTCTCTATTCATCCTGCAGTCCCTCAAAGAGAAACTCCTTCATTGTATAAAATGGGTTATCAAGTAAAAATAATTTTAATTTATATTTAAAATCTTTGAATCCATTTAATTTTCTTATTTTCAAAGGCAATCTATTGTAAGCTTTAATACCCATATTTATGACACTTTTTTTAGAGGTAGATGTGCTACAGCTTCGTACATGGAAGTCCTCTTTTCTTCTAGTATTATATTCATATAAATCTGAATTTCTAGTAGTATACAGATTAAATTTCTGGAAGTAGCACAATACCTCAAAGATGTACAGAGAGGTAACAGTTAGGATCTTTAGATCTTTAAAGATTGGTCTGCATGTAGTTCTACTATTTACGCCTTTTATTAATCGAAGTATCCTTTTTTGTATTTTCAGTATTTTACTGCTTTCACACTCTCCCCCCCAAAAAATCAAACCATAACTTATTAAGGACTGAAATTTAGCAAAATAAACATTCCTGAGCGTAGAGAAACTCACTACATCTTTCAAGGATTTTATAATATAACACACCTTATTTAATTTTAGACATAAAGATTGAATATGTGAGCTCCATTTTAAGTTATTTGATATATTAACACCTAAAAATTTAAACTGTGAGGTATAACTAATTTTCATATTTTTGAAGGTGATTACTGGCTCAGACATATAGTATGATTTGTTTAATTGGAACAGCATTGCTTTGGTCTTTTCCGTATTTATAATCAAATTGTTTTTTGAAAACCACGATTCTAACTGGATCATCACCTCTCCTATCTTATCTTGGAGAATATTTATATTTTTATCTGTTACCAATATGTTAGTATCATCTGCAAAAAGGACAACTTCACCGTCAAATATATGATAGGGTAAATCATTTATATAAAGTAAAAACAACAGTGGGCCCAGGATGGAACCCTGGGGTATACCAAATTTTACATTCTTAAATGAGGAATTATACCTCTTCTTACGATATTTATTGTCATTTGAAGTTATTTCGACATACTGAGAACGTAGAGAAAGGTAGGATTTTAACCAAATTATGGCATTCCCTCTTATTCCATAATGCTCCAATTTCTCAAGAAGTATATCATGATCTATAACGTCATAAGCTTTTGAGAGATCAAAGAATATACCTACCACCCCTAACCGCCTATCCAATGCTTCCTGGACCTTTCCAATGAAGGACAGACACGCCGATGTAGTTGATTTATTTTTCTGAAACCCATGTTGATTTTCTGTTAAAATTTTGTATTTTGTAGTAAAAGATACCAGTCTAGAATACATTATTTTTTCCAATATTTTTGAAAATACAGATAAAAGCGCTATCGGTCTATAATTACTAGCTTCTTGTCTGTTCCCTTTTTTATAAACAGGCCTAACTTTTGCAATTTTTAATAAATCTGGAAAAATCCCCTGGTTTAAAGACTCATTAAAAATGAATGTAAGTGGTTTTTTTATACATTGAATACATGCTTTTAATAAAAATTCAGGGACTTCATCAACTCCAGCAGAGGCTTTACCTTTTAATTTATTTACTACTAACACAATTTCATCTTCAGAAATGGGGAAGAGATACATGGAGTTTGGATTTCGGTCGACTAATAATTGTGGTAATCTATTATTATTTCTATTTCTAGTTTCCTCCACCAGTTCTTCAACTTTATCAATAAAATAAGAGTTTAATGTATTCGCCACCTTCTGCGGGTGTATTATTTTCTTTGAATTGTTTTGTAACCATATATCATGATTTGCCCTACCTGCATTTCCCATTTGTTTATTTATTATCTGCCACATTATCTGCACTGAATTTTCTGTAGTGTGTGCTGGTGAAAATGTTGTGATGTGTTGACTGATGGAGACGGCCATTACTTGGTAATGACTCAGTAAACAAGTTTCCGCAACTACAAATAAACATGCAATGATAAAGTGACTGTTTTAATGGTGCTTTCTGTTTGGTCCAACTCAGGACTATAGAGTGGGTTTATGTCAGTGTTCCACCTGGGAGTATGCTGCAGATGCTCACCATTTGAAATTGCAGCACCTACAGAATGGAGTAACCCACGCTATAGGAAACCTCTGTATACCTTGTATAAATGTTACTCTGTATAGAGCAGTGACAATGGGTGCACAGAGTCCATAGTGACCTGGGCACCATAACAGCACAGATATACTCTTGCTGAAACTACGGTGCAACAAATGTAGCGCCTACATACAAAAACCAACCTCTCCTGAGTTGAAGAAGAGTCCCCATTTCAAAACATGTACATGTCTAGGAGAGAACAAAGATCTTGGTCATTGATCTTCAGGAGACTGAAGCCAGGAATGACTGCTGGCAAAGGCCAGCAGCAATTTAACCAACTGACCAAGTTTGAGTGATTAGTAGTTGACAGCCATTGAGTAGTCTGTGACATCTGGTGTTGCCATAACAGTTGATCAGAGAGTTAGTTGTGAGGGAGTCACCAGCAAGCAAGGACTGAAGCTGTTGAACATTGAAGCTGATGGATCCGCATTGTTGGGGGCCATAACTAGCAATGGCTAGTGAAAACAAACTGAGAAGACTTAGCAAGTTCTGTACTGAGAAGTCGGGTGCGTGAATAGCCATAGCATTATAGTTACTTGTAGTTATAATTTATGAGAGGTTAATAAATCCAAATGCCAATCCAAACCCCATGTCTAGTCACTAACATGTATCAGTATGTATAACTCTAATTCTCGACAGAAAACATGCATTGTCCAATACTTTAGCTCACCAAACTCAAGTCACAGACACAAAAATGCTCACAGGAACAAATTTGACAGAGTTGTCTTGCAGAAGTCTGTTCACCATAACACTTACCTCTGGTCACCACCCAGCTTAGTGACATTTGAGGATAGTGGTGAAGATTCTGGGTTAAAACAATGTGTTATGTTGTAGGTGACTACCAACACTTCAGAAGAGCATATGACCTCCTCCTTCTGGGTATGAGTTGGAGGGAGTATGTTCCTACTTTATCAAGAAGCCATAGCTATCAAACAGACCACTTTGTATAACGTATGTTAGACGTTCTGTATGTAAGAAATATAGATCCAGTCAGTGTATGATATGTTAGTAACTGCTGCCTTGGTTTATTGCAGATGTATGGAGTGCAGGTTGTGTGTTGGCTGAGTTGCTGTTAGGTCAACCTATTTTCCCAGGAGACTCGGGCGTTGATCAGCTAGTTGAGATCATCAAAGTCCTCGGCACTCCTACAAGGGAGCAGATCCGAGAGATGAATCCCAACTACACGGAGTTCAAATTCCCACAGATAAAATCCCATCCTTGGCAAAAGGTATGGAAGGTATGGCGTTAGAGAATATAATAGAAAAAAGGAAGATAATCATGAAAGGTTACAATAGACCATACAGAACATGGACTGTATATGATGGTTAAAGTTGCATGCTGAACATTTGGGATTAATCATATCAAAAGACTTCACACGGAAAATATTTTTATGTGGCAAGTTTTGCTGGGTAGGATTGCTTTGGGTTTTCTTGTCGTCATTAACTCTTCAGTGCCATGGGGCATTTAAATTGCTTCTCAACTCCAATGCCGGCGGCTATTTAGCTAATTAAATCGGAAAATGCATCACTTAACTTAAAGCGTAATAAATGGGGAAAAACTGGAGTTTTGTTTTTCAGATTTTCACACAACGTCCAGAGAAGTATATAGAATTAGAGTATTGGTCCACACTACTTTAAAATTATTTTTGGGCCAGTAAGCATATAAAAATTATGAACAATAGTATCGTAATACCTTAAAAATTCAGCTGTGTTTGGTAGTTGCAGAAACACTCAATGCAGAGGCCCACGCCGCACGCATCACACCAATACACTGTGTCCCTTCTCCTTCCGTGCTTTTGACACACAACGTACTTTCTCTGTGGTCTAGAGTTCTTCACCGTTGGAGGAATCTTGCTGATAAAATGTCGTTCTGTAAGACGGGGCACTGTGTTGTCTCATGGATGCAAACCCTGCACTTTATGTTCCACAGCACTCACATATTTCACGAACAGGCCCTCAGTCAACTGAATTCTGAATGATAATTGCTGAATTTGTTTGCCTGTACCACTTATTCATATGCTTCCTCTCGATCAAATAAGAGTGAAGCAGCTGGTCCTTCAAATCGACCCCTCTCATTGACTAATTGTAGTCCAATACTGAAACTGGTTTCGCCACCGCCTTGCCTCTAACTGTAACAGTCCTGGTGTTGTGACTGTGACAGGTGGAGATCATGGTGACTATTTTTTTGTCGAACCACTTTGTGACAGAAACGGGTCCAGAATGTTGTGCCACGATTTCGCCTTTTTTTAGTTTAGTGTTTTTCACTTCTGGAGCCACATTCTTACGATTCAATTTCAGAGTGCCAACACAGTCAGTCTTGTGCGTTATCTTCAGTAGCCTGGCTAGAGTTGGGGAATTGTAAAAATTATCCATCCACAGAGTCCAACCTTGATTCAGGAGAGGTTCTACCAGTTTCAGGACAATGGCTGAAGTTTTTTTGGTGTCTGCTGTGATCAAGGGGGAGTCAAGTTCTGTATCCTTGCCTGTATATACGATGAAGGACCATAAATACCCCGTGGTGGAGTCACACACCTCGTAAGTTTTAATTCCAAATTTGGCTGCCTTCAGAGGGAGGTACTGTTTGAAAGACAGACGGCCTTTCCAAAGTGTCATAAATTCATCAACTTATATGTCCTGGTTTGGGAGACAGAGTTCCTGAAATTTCTTATTGAGATGGAAAATTACTGGGTAAATTTTGAAAAGTCTTTTGGTCCTTCAAAAGTGCTGATGTTTTCATTGTTAGCGAAATGCAAATATTTACATATTAGCTCCAGTCTGTCTCGTCTTATAATGTCTTTAAATCCTGGCATTGAAATTGCTCTTTTTGTTGTAAAATACGACCGAAGAGTTGGTTTCTGTACAATGCCCATGAGCATGAACAAACCCAAGACAACATAAATCTCTCCCTCTGTCACAGGTTTCCATGCCTTAGAATGCGACCTCACTGATGGTTCATGCCCCCATAGAAACTGCTCCGCATATCTATTTGTTTCTGCAACTATGATCTCAATAAGTTCCTTGTCGAAAAACAACTTGAAAACGTCCTCCGTTACATCTTTCGCAGGGCCTCGAGCTCCAACACTGCCCATGAAATGTTCTCTCTGACCCCTATAGTTTTCCATATGCTCCTAAACAAATTCTTGATTTGCATTGTCATCTTCATCGCAGCCCTCATTTCCAACAGCATCAATCAAGGCACGATCATCTAACTCGTTTTCAGAGTCAAAATCCAAGTATGACAGACTTTGTTCAGAATCACTTTCAAACAAACACTGTAAGTCCTCGTCACTCAACACAGCTGAACGTCTCTTGCTTGTTCCAGTCTTGGCTGCTACATGCAAACTGCATTAGCTATTTGTGGAACAAAGGGGACCTCAAGGAATGCAAACAAGGCATTTGTTTATCATATCCAACAGCAGTCATATCAGAGGTCAACGTCACGTATGTTTCTTGTTAGGTTTTCTACACGTGGTTTCTCATTCAGTTCAAGAGGCAGCACTTGTCACTGGCTGAATGGAAATCGATTTTGCGTCGACCAACACGCAGAGAGATCACAGACAACCTAGCATATTTAGTTCTTAACTACTCCAAGAGGTGGAGATAGATTTGTACAGCAATACTGCACCCTACGCGGCAAGCTACAAAACTTCTTCAGAGACTTCAAATGTAAAAAATTCCCGGGAAGTTCAAAGTGGAATAACGAATATATGAGATGATAGACAGAAATTTCCTCTCTAATTTCATACCAAAGGAATTACTTCGCATGAAAAGCAATGGTTGTAAATAAGAGCTGAAACATAGCACTGCACAAGACGTACCACACATGTCGCCCAGCGACATCTGGCATTTAAATGCCGACATGCGATGTACGTCGCCTGGAACTGAACAGTTAAGGAAGGTACAAGAACTAAGCCTGTCTATGGTGTAATGTATTAAGAATTTCCCTATGCTGTACTTTCAGCTTCAAGTTGTAGCATGTGTGGGCCAGCTACAGTATTAAGATTGATTTGTGGCTTGGAGAGAATATGTATGTATAAAGTGCTCAGTGAAACCATGATAGAATGAATATAGCTTGTAATGAGGACATTATTATAGTGGCAAAAACTTTTGGAACTGTTACTTTCTAAACGCAACATCATATTCATGATTCCTGACTAGCCACCACTGTTTTCCCCATAATTTTTTGCACCGATTGTACTTACTATTTTACTTCCCAAGTTACTTACAGCTAGCAGTATGTAACAATCATCCTGTTAACTCACCCTCTCTGTCCTACCATTGTCTGAGAGAAAATTCACAGTCTGATCTCTGAGACCTTCAGTATTCAAACACCAAGAAATGACATCACTTGACACTCTAAATTTCCTCAGTCTTTCATTGTAGGTTGTCTCTCTTGGCTAATTATGGAGGAATCGTGCAATATTTTGCCCTTCTTGTCATAAAGGTTTTGTATTCCTCTCTGTTTCCAGTGACCTCAGATGATGGTATCACAGAATGTAGCTATGTGGACATATGTTTAACCTTTAAGAGCCTAATGCCCTCATATGATGACACAAAAATAAAGTCAAGGGGGCGAATGACATCATATGAGGGCACGCATTCCACGCGTGTGGCCATCTTTTAAAATCTAATTTTAAGTTATAAATTCTTGTTCTACTTACATGATTTTTGGACACCAGCTTTATAAGTTGTCTGTCTTCTCACCTACGTCATCTAACGGAATGTTGCCTTCGTGTGAAATTCTTGGAACAGAGTCCGACGTCACACTTCATGCACTTTGTCCAGACGGTTCTTCGTTTCCCACGGGAAAAGCACACATGACACCTCAATTGCAAAGTAGAGGAAGTCGGACAGTGATGTGGTTTGGCCTCTCTAATCGAGATATCTCCGATGAAACGGCAGGGGTTCGACCCCTGGGCCGTTGAGTGTGAGGTGGACCCCTTCCAGCATGTTCCGCACAAGAGCGAGACGAAATTCTCTGTGTGACAAAAGGATGTAACTGTTCAGATCCAGGAGATGGAAAAATAGTTTATTTGTCCATTTCCAGGTTCAACGACAGATGCTATAACTGTTTGCCACAGTTTGCCCACAGCTCCACCTGAATAATTATTCACACTCCTCTTGCCATGCTGGTGTGGTGGTCCCCAGGTTGCCGACCAAGATGATGGGTCTTCGTCAAAATCAACCGCCAGTGATGTGGTTTGGCCTCCTCTAATTGAGATATCTCCAATGAAACGGCAGGGGTTCGACCCCTGGTCCGTTGAGGGCGAAGTGGACCCCTTCCAGCATGTTCCGCACAAGAGCGAGACAAAATTCTCTGTGTGACAACAGGATGTAACTGTTCAGATCCAGGAGATGGAAAAATAGTTTATTTGTTCATTTCCAGGTTCGACGACAGATGCTATAACTGTTTGCCACAGTTTGCCCACAGCTCCACCTGAATAATTATTCACACTCCTCTTGCCATCCTGGTGTGGTGGTCCCCAGGTTGCCGACCAAGATGATGGTTCTTCATCGAAATCAATTTCTGATTCACTTTCCTCAACGCCACTCTCAGAATTGTCTTTACAACAATCTGATTCGGAGTCATTTATGAGCTGAAATATGTCCCAATCTTCCAAACGAGACCACGCAATGGTTGGTTGGTTTACAACTTCGCAGAATGCTAACCTTGAATGTTCTGGTGCGGTGGGCTGTTATATGGACGCTAACCTTGAGAGTTATTATACACTAGCCTACCAGTGTCAGAACAGAACCCTCGTTGTGTAGCTATACGCGATAATAAAAACAATCAGGGTTCTTATAAACGAATAGATACGCGCCCACATCTCTGCATACCGAAAGAATGTACGAGAATAAACATTGATACACGCTAGTCTAAACCAGGGGTAGCTAAGATTTCGCTCAAGAGGCTAGGGTGGAGGTGGAGGGATACTGGAATGCACATAACTTTGTTACCTTAAGTTTGTAAGAAATGGAACCTCAGATCCTACACGGCGCTATATCCAAGAAGATAGAACTCTTCATAACCACCGCTGTGAGAACCTCAGATCGTACACAGCGTTATATCCCAGAAGACAGAACTCTTCATAACCATCGCTGTGAGAACCTCAGATCCTACACGTCGCTATATCCCAGAAGACAGAACTCTTCATGACTGCCACTGTGAGAACCTCAGATCCTACATGGCGTTATATCTCAGAAGACAGAACTCTTCATAACCGCCGCTGTGAGAACCTCAGATCCTACACAGTGCTGTATTCAAGAAGACAGAACTCTTCATAACCACCGCTGTGAGAACCTCAGATCCTACGCAGCGCTATATCCCATAAGACAGAACTCTTCATAGCCGCCGCTGTGAGAACCTCAGATCCTACAAGGAAGAGTCTGTTAGGAAAGTTAAAAAATGTCTTGTGTGTGTCTGGGTAGGTGCAGTATGTTTCCCAATTGGTCTTCCAAACTTCACATGGTCATTTTGAAGGTGATGTTGAATAATACACCGGGAAAAACACTGAGCATTTGGAAGAACATAAATATTTTCTCTTTGTTTTTCTGCACTTGCATGCTGGTGTGACTGCCATTGTGTAAATCATATCCTCATGAATGCTCTTATAATTACTCCTCATAAGAGGTAAAGCTATCCCTGTAACAGGCTATGGAGGCCCATAGGGTTGTGAGACGTCAAGGCTCCCACATTTTCTAGACAGTCAGCTCACAGATGGCAGAATGGTTTTCAGCCTTACGTGCTGGCCGCACCTTTACCCCCAGGAAGATTCCTGGTATTCATTTCTTTTAGAGGCTGGGTCAGAACCGGGGCCATCATGCAGCTGGAAGGGTTAGGTCAATTGAAAAATCCATTGATCTCATCGGGAATCAAACCCATGACCTTCCAGTTTGTAGTTTAGTATCTGACCAACTTTGCTACCACGTGCCCATAATTATTCATCACAGACATTGAAACTGTTTTTATTCATATATCCATACTTTTATATCCTCATTTTAACTACTGTATTTAGTCACATATTTTACTAACCCTTCATTTTAGGTAACAGATTTTGGTATAAAAACTAAATATATTGTAACGTCAGACTTTTAGCCACAAATGTTTGGTTAATATCACCATAGGTAATTAATCATTAATCATGTAATTCTTGACTTTTTATACCCCCATATATACAGTATGACCACAAAAGAACTGTACAGATTCTTTGCTTAATAACTTTACTATTATGGAAGAAAACTGCAAAAATGGGTAAGGAATGAATTTTTATGATTCTTTGTGGACATTCTGTATGTTAACATATACATGCTTAAGATTTTAAAGTAATGGACTTTACCATGTGCACTTGATCAACTTACTTAACACTGGGAAGGGACCCAAAACTCGGTCATTGGCATTCCTACGCTTTTCGATGCTGTTGCTTGCATTGTATATAGCAGTGTTTCTCAATAAAGTACCGCTTTAAAAGAAATGTTGTTGAAGTACCCCAAGCACCTAAAATTTCCAGACACAATTGTGTCTACCCTCGGAAACACACATTCAAGTAATTTAATCGTAACTGGTTGTTTAGAAAAAATTTCCAACTGACACTTAACTTGCCATAATACTTATAATTGTGCAAAGAGGGTACAAAGAATTAGATGAACCTAAAATGAGTCCTTTTTTTATTCTTGCATATACTTTCATGCATATGATATGTAGGTAAGTCAATAAGTAAGTTACAATTGGATATAAAACTTAAACAAATAAGAGTACTAATTTGAAAAGTGCTTTTATTTCTCAACATAATCTCCCTGTACATTGAGGCATTTGTCCTATAATTTCACAAGCCCCTGAAAACCAACAGCATAAAATTCTTTCGCTGCTGTCGGAACCAGGTGGTGACTGGGATCACAAAGGCATACTCCTCACCGCATTCCAGCCTCAAGGATAAACCATAAATGGCGACTCCTACTGTAACATCCTCAGGAAACTTTGTAAGGCCATTGAACGGAAGCGACCAAGACTCCTCACCAAAGGCGTGTTGCTCTTGCATGACAGCACGCGTCCCCATACTGCCAACAAGACAAATGAGACACTGCAAAATTTCAAGTTGGAAGTCCCCAAGCGTCCTCCATATAGCCCCAACCTTGCTCCAAGCGACTTCCATTTGTTCTGCCCTCTTAAACATTATCTTTCAGATGAACATTTTCCCGATGAAGAAGCAGTAGAAAGGGAATTCGCCTCCTGGTTCTGACAGCAGCCCAAAGAATTTTATACTGCCAGTTTTCAGGGGCTTGT
Source organism: Cryptotermes secundus (assembly GCF_002891405.2). Classification (NCBI taxonomy): domain Eukaryota; kingdom Metazoa; phylum Arthropoda; class Insecta; order Blattodea; family Kalotermitidae; genus Cryptotermes; species Cryptotermes secundus. The sequence goes on along the minus strand of NW_019725414.1, from coordinate 90,599 downwards.
GAAATGATGGGACAAGTGTCTCAGTGTACAGGGATATTATGTTGAGAAATAAAAACATTTTTCAAATCAGTACTCTTATTTAAGTTCTATATCCATTTGTGACTTACTTATTGACTTACCCTCATATATATGTAGGTCATACCAAAAGTCATGAGCAACTTTTTTTTTGAATGCAACCTGGGGACAGCAGACGAAAGAGAGTACGGTGGTAGATGGAACCAGCTGTTGTGTTAACCTTGAGTGTCTTATGATGTCAATAGCTTGCATCATGTGACCAGTATCACTCCTAACAAAATGGCTGACGATGTTTTGCCAGCGTGCTGTCATCGAATTTCTTGTGAAAGAGGAAATCTCTGCTCCAGAAATTCACGAGACTTCAGCATGCTTATGGAAGTGTGTGCATGGGTGCGAGCAATGTTTGAAGATGGGTGAAACATTTTAAAGATAGGAACACCAGCATCGAACATGAGCCACAGCGTGGTCGTCCTCGAACAGCCTCAACTGAACGCAACAAGGAAAGAGTGGATGAGATCATTGAAGATGACAGGCGTGTGACTGTGGACACAATAGCCCGAAAACTTGGAATAGGGCACAGTGCAGTACAGGAGATGATTGAAAGCTTGGGCTATAGGAAAGTTTGTGCTCGTTGGGTCCCGCTGTTATTGACCGAAGGCCACAAAGGTCAGTGAAAAGCCATATCAGCACAAAGGCAATGATTTTTGCTCTGTGTTGTGACAGGTGACAAAAGCTGGTTTCACCATTTCGAGCCTGAAATGAAATGGCAGAGTATGGAATGGCACCATTTGCATTCTCCATCAAAAAAGAAGGTAAAGACAGTGCCATCAGCTGCGAAGGCGATGAGCACAGTCTTCTGGGATGCAGAGGGATTTATTCTGGGCAAACCATCAGTGCTGCTCATTATGACCAGGCGCTGCACAGGCTCCGTTGTGCATTGCATGATAAACGTCTGGGACGAAACATCCTGCATGACAACGCTCGCCCCCACGCCACTCGCCTCACATTGGAAGCAATTGCAAAAATTGGGTGGGAAGTTCTTCCACACCCCTCTTCTAGCCCTGATCTGGCACCCTCCGACTACCATCTTTTCAGATTTGTGAAGGATCAGCTGCGTGGACAACGTTTTGAGACAAGGGAGGCAATTCAGAAGGCAGTGTGTCAGTGTCTTCGGATGGCTGGAACGGAATTTTACAGAAAGGGAATTTTCAAACTCCCAGAATGCTGGGAGAAATGTGTACAAAGAAGTGGCGATTATGTGGAAAAATAAAGAAAGGTCTGTAAATTGAGATGGTGTATTTGGTTTGTCAGTAATAAAGCATGTTACTTTACAAAAAATTGTTGCTCATGACTTTCAGTATGACCCTCGTATTTTTACACAAACATCAATGAACAGTGATCCATAAAATTTTAAGAAGTACAAATAACTTAATGAGAAATTTTTAGCTTGTTTGAATTAAGTGAGGTTTCCAAACCTAGATTTGACACTGCTGAGGACCATGAATTATTTGAGACATACAATTTCTTAACTTAGTTTTCAGTTGAAGCCAGAGCCAGTGAATTTGCCTCACATAAATAAGTTGATGCGAATAAGTGGAGCTCTTTGAGAGCCGTTGTACTCAGTTGTATTTAGTCAGCTCTTATTTCCTGCCAGAATTTGAGAATGTCATGAAGTTTCATACCTTTCATCTTAAGTATATTATCATTAGAAATCTCAGAAATTTACTCTTTATTTTGTTTGAAGCCTCTGCTTGCACAGTAGCATTGTCATCAAACAGGTTCAAAATTCAAAGCTTCCTCCTGTGTTAAGCTCAATCAAAATTCAGAAAATATCTTTCAGAACTGAATTCCAGATTTGGCAGATGTTCCTATGTTAATGTTTTGACCTACTCATCCATAGTAATTGAACCTTTCAACACAGACATATAAATAGAACGTTCAGTACTGTCAGAAGCAGTATTTTATATACCAAATGATAAAACAATTCTGTCCAGTGTGACTGTTGAAGCTTTTACTACTTCACTTCTTAGCACCCTTACATGTTTCATTCCCTATAGACCTTCATCGGAGGGAACATCAATACTTTTAGAAACTACTATTACATTGGGTGTTTTGATTTTTAAAATACATAAATATACAATATTTGTAATATACACTTAATACAGAATCCAAATTCTTACAACTACAGCAACTGTCCTCGATGCATTAAAGTTTTTTAAAAACTTTTTGTTATTTAAGTTAAAATTCTTTAACTGAATAGGTTCATGTCCCTTGTCCTTTTGTTTTTCTTGACAGGGCCGAACTTGTGCCACCTGTCTTTCTTGGGAAGGTAGTTCTGCAAATATATTATGGGTATTGTATTATTTTAAAAATCTTATATATATATATATATATATATATATAT